>NC_086163.1:18008995-18308995 GCF_035149785.1 Candoia aspera | reverse complement strand
TGACATTGCACTTTACGACCCCATTGCTTTGCAATGAAAATTCCAGTCCCAATTGCTGTCATTAAGTGAGGACAACCTGACTTCCATAAGTCAAGAGGAAACTTCCATTCTATTCAGTACTGAAAATGTCTTTGTGTGCATCTAGCTCTTCCAAACCCTAGAGTTGGTACCAAAAATTCTGTTTATGTGGGAGTTCCATGCCAACACTGAAAGTGGATAAAATTTTGGATTGGGGTATGTCTGCTCTACAGTCATTACCCTTAAAAACTTGAGTCAGATTGTCTAATTGCAAAAATGAAGTAGCGTAGGTTTAATTTTTTTTTCCTAAAAAGGAAGTATCTAAAACTTTACTTGATTTTAAGTGGTGGTAGTGGTGATGTTCTTTGGACAAAATGACTTTCTTTAGAGACTGGGTGGAAATAAAGATTGTTTCATGGTTAAGTGATAATGAAGTGCCATACCCTAAAAATATTTGTGTAAAGCATGATTCCTCTGCAAGCTAGTTCTAGGCAAAGTTGGAAAAATGTCTAAAAATTGCTGTTATTGTCCTGAAAATTATTGGACAGGGAGGCAATGAGTCTCAGTAAATAATTAATTTCTGACTGATATTATTTCAATAAGAAATAATTTTTGCAGAGAAGATAATTTGATAACTTTGGATACTATTTCTGTGGATCCTTTTAATGCTGAAGAGGGGGAATGATGCAGCAGGACCCTCCACATGATATGTTGTCACATGGCAATCTATTCATTCTGCTTTGCTCAGCCTCCAATGTGCAGGCCGGAAGTGGGAATTCCGAAGTGTTCAGTTAGCTCCTGTTATGCATCACTAGTTCAGAACTTTGCAGAGTCATTGGGAGGCAAACAAATATCATCATCATCATCATCATCATCATCATCATCATCATCATCATCATCATCTGTAAAAGAGCTTCTTCTAGGCCTTTTTCATTTAGGTTCAGTTTAAGTACAGCCCAAACCACATTCCTCCTAGGCTAGCAGCTGTTTTCCTTAGACATCCTATACTGCTTTGAGTCAAAAAAGTAAAGCTAGACATGCTCTTTGTCTCCGAATAATATTCTTGTGCATTCAGACATGAAAGGTTTTCTTGCATGCATGCATGTATGGCCATCATGCTGTTCCCTTTGGGGCAAACAACATTATGCAGAGCCCAGAAAAGGAGTAAGAAATAGTAAGCCAAAGGAATTAAAGGCATGAGCTAAAAGGAAAGGAAAGGAAGTATCTAAAACCAGTTTGCATCAACAGCATTCACTCGACATCTCCATGACTTTCTATCCTTTCATCCTCTGTGTCCATCCATTGCTTCATTTATTGCCTTTTGTTCTTTAAAGGCTTTCTTTCTTTTTGATTCTACACCAGGGGTCCCCAAACTCTTCAGCTCATCAACCCCTTCATGAACTTTGAGATTATTCACTGAGCTCCAAATATTTATTATATGAAAATAATTTAATAAATACAACTTTAACTAATAGTACTATGAATAATAACCACCACCACAACAATGGATAGTCTCATTGACCCTTGGGGTGTTGATATTGACCTCTTTGGAGAACCCTGTTCTAACAAAGCATTGACTAAGTAGCAACCAGACTTGCTCATGATCAGACTAGGATCTGCTTCCTGAATATGAGTTTTTCCAGATAAATTTGCCACTGGCTTTGGTAATGAACTGGTTTGACTATTTCATCACATGGGGAAAATCTGCCAAGCTTTCCAAGGTTTTTGCAGCCTTCCTTCAAATTTCCATTTGTGGCTCAGCTGACCACTGATTCCTCGGCACCCCAAATACAGCTGGAAAGACTATCAAGGCTCATAACTTTTCCTTGGGTGGTGAGTACAGTTGTGGAATGCTCTGACATTGTGGCTATCCTACCATTTGAATGATGCTTGACGTAGAACACGAAGCTGCCAACTTGTTCAACACCCATCCAAGGGTCTTTCCCCCCACTTGATCCTGAAGTCTCCTGACAAAGCATCATCCTGTAGGAGGCTATGATGAAGTTGTGAAAAGTCACCCGCAAAGCTTTTGCCTGTGGTGGCAGTATGTTGGGTTCAAAGGTTTCTTGGTGATTGAAACAATCCAACCAACAGCTTCTTCTGCTTTGTTCCACTCGATGCTTTGGCGTAGTGCTCCCTGGAGGTCAAGTGAATCAGTGACTAGACCAGTCTCCAGCTGTGATGCACATCTAATTCTGCAGAGAATAAAATACAGAATGGAAACACCTCTCCCTTCAGTGTGAAGCCCCTTGGGTGCTTGTCATCCAAAACTACTTATTAGCCTGGTCACCGTCTTTCTACTTTTTTCTTTCTTCATTGCACTTTGCCCTCATCTTAAAGAACAGACCTGTTCTTTTATGGCAGGCTAATTCCAGTTTTGTATGGCTGCACACAGACAGTGGCTTCAGTACTTCAAACTCTCGCTGCACAATTATTATTTTTTTTACTACTATTCTTCTCGCTTCCTCACAGTCGTCCTGAATGGAAATTGATGCTGTCCCCCTCACACCTACTTTTAACTATATCTCTTCAACAAGAGCTTCCATGTTTTCTCTTTTCTCTGGAGAGAATTTAAGTTCTTCAACAAAGTAAATGTGTTGAATCGTATCCCAAGAGGGCAGATTTTTCTTGTAGAAGATAATGAAAAAATCAGAATTCAGGCTTGTGCCAAATTACACTTTACTGAAGGCTTTGAGACTGGCATATATGCTAATGTTTTAGGTCTGTCATTCTACTTTGTCATTAACAGGATCAGTTCCCTTAGTAGATTGATGGATGCAAACAAGGTCTATGCCCCTTTCATCTAACCCATCTAAATCCTCCTTGCAGATTATCAGTTTGTCCTTCTCTGCTCCGTTTCTTCAGCCTTCAGTAATTATGGAAGGATGTGGGCCCTTCTTATTGGAATGGGGAATATTCTCCTTTAGCAACAGCATCTTTCTTTTTGAAGCAACAAATTATGTGAATTCAGATGATGTCTGTATTATGATGAGTGTTCCCATATCATCTCCAGTTTTGGAAGTGTGAGTAGAACATGATTTACTCACCTCCATTTCCATTCAAGATTCCACTGTTGGTGAGCAGCTTTGCATCATGCTTTTCTAGGATTAATATACCTGAATTTGGAGGGCATCCAACTCCCTCTCCAGCTCTTCATTGCTTGATGTTTCAGAACATCAACTTGATATTCTTCAGATGAGTTGGGATGATGATGCCCTCAAGTCCCAGTCAACTAGGCCAATTCTGGGAGCTGTCACCTCAACAAATCTGGAAAACTCCACGATGAGGAAAGCTGGTAGAAATAGAACTGCAGCTGTTCTCATTTATTTGATCAAAGAAGATGCTGGGCTGTCTTCCCTTTTGCAGTGATCTCCTTGACTATTGCTGTAGAAGGATGCAAGGGTTGGAAAGATAAGTTGCAGGTTTCAATTAACATTGGCAGCATCCAGGATAGGACCTGAGGGATCCCCGTAATTCCCATCCTTATTCCCATCCTTATTCAAGTCTCTTTCTGAATACACATACACAGAGACATACATAGACATCAGTTGTTTCTGAAGAAGGTGGCTTGCAAGTTGGCCCATAGATTTTGGTAGATTTCAGAATCATAGGTAGAGGCCCCTGAGTGCTCATAGCATTTTCCAGAGAACAGTAAATTTCAGTAGCTTGTTAAAGAGGTGCATCGAAGATATCTAGGGAAACTAAATTGAACAACACACTGTTCTCTGTTTTCTAATCTCTTGTTGATTTGTAGTACAACAGGTAAAATGCAGTTTTTACGCAGCCAGCCTTGTATGTGCAATACCAACTGAGCTGTCCAAATGACGTTACTACTCTCTAATTCTTGACCAGTTCCTCTTTTTTTCCCTGGATCATTATTGATTTTCCTTTTCTTTTACACAGAGCCTAACAGTGGAGGATTAGGGGGAAAAATGGTATCGTCAGAGCGAAGCTATGTTGAGATTACATTAAAAACAGTAGGAGTACATGTTTCCATTAAATGCAAGCCTGTATTGGTATCTTGGCTCAGAAGTGAAAGGTACACTTGGAATATAGGAAGTGCTCTGGATTCCAGTAATACTGTACTAACAAGTTCATCTTTGAAACCCAGCAACTGAGCCTTAGAAAATTCTCAAAATATCTTACAAGGTAGACACTGCAGGAAAAGGCATCACAGAAGAGAAACCTTTGAGAAATAATTACCACTAAGAAGATGAGAAAAGAAGATGAGAAGATTTTGTTTGATTGGGTACTTCCTTTTAATGACTTGTGTAGCACATCCTGGACAAGAGCATGGCATATTTTTTTTTTGGGGGGGGTGCTTTTTACAATTTTGTTACAATTTTGTACTGGGTGCATTTACAAAAGGACTTCCTTGGCAGCTTTCACATTAACAAGTTGACTAGCACTGAGGCCGTGGTGAGTCACCAAACATCCATTTCTTAGAGACAAACTGATGGAGTCACTCTCCATGGTTGCCTCTAGCTCTCTAAAAGTGCGGTCCATCATCTGATCTTAGCTCACTGGGATTTTTTTCCTGAGCCTTTCCAACACCCTCTCCAACACAGAGGTGGACTACAGTCAACAAGTGTTTTTATTTTCTAAGACTGCTTACAATGCCAGTGTTGGTCCCAGAGGTATTCTTGAAAATTAAAGAGATGCCACTGAGCTTGGAGAGCACCAAGAGAAATGTCAGCAGTCACATTAGGCTGTATGTGAGTTTCCTGGTCTTGAACAGGAACATTTTTAATTCTTAAAATCAAACCTCTGCTTTTCATTCAGTGGATCATCTCACTGAAGTCCATAAATTATTGCTTAGTAGTAGATCACATACTCTTCAAGTAGTTAATCCCAGATTCAGTCTTTGACTTCTGTCTGAAACCCTGGTGAGCAGTTGCCAGTCACTTTAGTCTATAATGGACCAGATAGGCCAACAGATTGATTGCCATGGATCATACCATGCACCCCTTTTTTCTAGAAAGTTCTGGTTTTATTTACAGTTGATGTAACAAATCAAAACTTTATTACAGTCATAGATCAGCAGCATAAGGAGGGTTGGGTACAGTCATTTAAAAAACATGGAAAATGCAGAATAATGAAAAGTTAAAACAAATGAAAAGCTAAAAGCTATTCCAGTTGGGGTAATTCCTTATTATTTCAAGCAGAAGTAGGCAACCTATGTTCTTCCAGATACTTTGGACTTCAAATCCCACCGTTCTGCAACCAGTTCAATGGCAAGAGTTGATTGGTGCTGTAGCCCAAAGAACTAGAAGACACCGGGTTGCCTACTCTTTTATATAAGCAAGCCCCAGAGTGAAACCATTCTAATTACAGAAGCAGGAAGTAGTTCTCTGCAGAGTACAGAGACAGTTTTTGTGCACAGGAGAGACAGAACTGATGCATTATTCCTTTGGGATTTGCAAAATACATCTGGTGATTTTCAGGGTATAACTGAGATTGAGTGATATTCTCAACTTCTTGGGTTAATCTGTTAAACTGGGGTATTTATACCCTTCCATATGCATTCTCAAGTTTTGTTACTCATATTTGAGGTACTGTATATGCATTGCTGCACCAGATGTCAGCTATCTTTCCTGACATTGCTTCCAAGCAACCACCTTTTATGCTATTTGGTTTGATAATGTAAAATGACTTGCTCTGCAAGAAATAAAAATAGAACGAGATGTTAGCAATGGACTTCTAATGGACTTTGCCTTCTGATGTGATTGCTTCAACTTTTAATACTGATACTAATTATTCCTAGACGTTTTGTCCCTGTGTCATTGCTAAGAAGGCACAACCTTGCCACTTTTAAATACAAACATCTTTTCTGATTGAATAAAACAAGCATGTGTCATTGCTTCTTCATGGTTTATCCTTGTTCAGCAGCTAAGCTTCAATAGCCTGGCACAGGAAATGTGTAATAAATGGTGGGGAAAAAAACTGACTCATGTTTCATTGTAGATTTCTGTAATTTTCTGGAATTCATGCCTTCACTTCCAAAAGGAATGTGTGTGTATGCTATTCTGTGAGTGTTGTACAGTTTCTTTAATGTCTTTTTCTGAAATCACATTCCTCTTATTTGAAGACTAAACACATTTTATTGCAAGGAATAAAACACTTGGAATACTTTAACAATATAAGCTTGCCATTCTTGTCCATACTTACAGGGAATTGCATTGTCTAGGGGTGATAAAAAACAAAAAAGTCACAATCATGTCTCAGCCCACCACGATCAACTGGTGTTATATTTTCAGTGATCATTAAAACATTCCCTCCCTCCCTCCCTCCAGGTATTTTGGGGCAGGAGGTACAATATAGTTGATTTTATAAAGCTGGTCTTCCATTAAAATTTAAATTAAGTTGGAATTACTGTGATTGCCTTATTGAATGGTGAACTTGCCAGAAGTTACGTGGTCTTGCAGATACAGAAGTCATTCAGACTTTCACAATAAAATCTGAAATAATTCATTGATGGACTATATTTGTTCCTGGAAAACGGTCCTGGATGCTGGGCTTTGTTGAAACAAGCAAACGGATAAACAACAACTCCTGCAGTCAGTGACCAGTGGAGATAATATCTACTTACAGGAATGGGAAAGTATTGACTGGGTTTATTTAATACATCACTTAGGCATGATGTATTAAATAAACCACAATTGGATGGATTTATGCAACACACTAATCCATAAACTCTGCTTTACAAGCCACAGTGGCTGTGTTCACAAAACTGAGTTAAAACCAAACAAACTACCTTATGCTTAATGCAAGGAAGAAACCTAGTCATCATTATGTCAAATCAGTTGGAAATATATACATACATACATACATACATACATACATACATACATACATATATATATATATATATATATATATGATTTTCATAACTGGTTTTTTAGTTAAAATGATTGCTTTTGTAAGTTCATCAGCCGAATTTTACTGTTTCAAACATTAGCTACAAGAATGAAAGAAAGATTACATGCAAGAAAGTAGTCATAAAATCTGTAATACTGGCTTACTTGTTAAACCTCCCAGAGAACAAAAATTTAATTTAGAAGATGGAATAATGGAATATACACTGATAGCATTTAGTGTATCCCTAAACTGAGATTTAATGTTATGGGTATAAAGCTCAGGTTTGCATGGCCCTGCTTTCTTTTAGACATTGCTTCAATTCCCTTTTTGTGGCACTAGTATGCTGAACCTTTGTTTGCTTGCAAATCATGAATTCATTCCAATTATTACTGAAGCTAGCAGACAGGTTTCTGGAAACCATTGTTTGGCAGGTCCAAATGGAACAGCAAAATGTAATTTGCAGTGGAAACAGGTATGGAAGTATTCAATCTTCATGCACAAGGGAAGGTGATTATGTGCCATTAAGTCAGCATTGACTCTTACTGACCACATAGACATATCATTACATCATCATATCATTTTCTCCATGATGATCTATCCCTAACTTGGTCCTTCTGGTACTCCATCATCACTCTGAGTCCACCCAACTTGCTGCTGGTTGTCCTCTTCTTCTCCTCTTTCCTTCCACATTTCCCAGCATTAGAGCCTTCTCCAAAGAGCTAGATCTTTGCATCATATATTGTATGTAGTAGGATAATTTGAGCCTTTTCATTTGTGGCTTGAGTGAGAACTCTGGGTTGATTTGTTCGATTATCCATTTGTTCGTTTTCTTGGCTGTCCATGTGGGCAACTCCAAAGCTCACATCCATCATATTTTAACCTAGTGGTTTAGAGAGTTGGAAGACATGCCAAAATAATCAAGCCCACCTGCCAGTTCAGAAATATTTGTTGTAGCTTCTACTTACAAATAACAACAAGCAATGCCAACAACAAAAGAGTAAAAGTGATGCTTTATTTCTTACTGGTCCAGCAAAGTTTCAGGGCATTTTAGAGTTTAAAGTTTCAGAGTCATTCAGGAGTATTTGCTGGCTGTAATTTTCACATGTGACTTAGCAATGAAGATGCAAAATGGTTGGTACATAACAGTGAAATACCTTGATTTTCTGGACCTAATTGAATGGATTTCACATGGAAGGGACAAAAATTCATTGTGATTTGTGTCATTTGCATAATGATTTTTGTTATTGTAATGATTGCTTTATGCGGATGAAGTCATCACCATGATGACATACTCTTTGTCACAACATACTTTGAGAAATGATGGAACTCTTTTCTCCCAATGCATTTTCACTCTGTCTATGTGTTGAGTGAATAGATTCATGTTTTTGATATGCCCTAAAACATTCTGTACACACACATTCAGTGTATTCATGTGAGAACATGATGTAGCCATCTGACCATAATTTACCTCTTTGTTCTTAAAGTCCTGATAGTTTGGAGTGTACAGTACTTGTTTTGTAGAGAGTAGTGCTGGTTGAGGAATCTGGAAAGTTTATGGAGTGTTACTGGTAACGAAAATTCCAAAGAGGATGCTACAAATTAAGATAAAACCATAATATGAACCATTTCAGAAAACCATAAAATAATTCTATTTTAAGATTAAGTTCTAGTATAGTAACTAATACAGATTATCATGATTTTGTCTTATACTTCCTTCTTCCTTTCTTCTTAAACAGAAGAAGACTTACCAGTGTATCAAGTGCCAGATGACCTTTGAGAATGAAAGAGAGATACAGATCCACGTTGCAAATCATATGATTGGTAAGAACTCTTCAGTCTTGCTTCTCGTGGCTTAATCTTTGTGGATAACTTCCATACTTCCTCTGTAATGTTTTATTTTGTGATTCTGTTGACATTGCCTGCTTAGGGGTGATTCATCTGGACCGCTGTGATGTGGTTAGTCTTTCTGTATAAATTAATCTCTGCCAGCTCACCTCTGTGTGGTTCAGGGGACAAAATGAGACCTTTAAGTCATGTTCAGGGGTCAAGACCATTAGGTTTGTTTTGATTTCCTTAATGATCATTTGTTTTAAGAGAGGATACTAGATGTAAACAGTTATGTCTGATTCTTCTGGTTTGGGTTCATATGAGAAATCATAGCTTGTAGTAATCTTAGTTAAGAGACCCTGCTTGGTTGGTGCTTCAATACTGTATATATAGCAGGGAAACATTAGTGTAGAGTTGTGCTAAGTTTTTAAGTATATTCCTGTCTCCATGGTGCAGTGGTTTCTGAAGGTGGAACAGTGGTCAGTGGTCAGTGAATTCAGAGAAAACAACAAACCATGGTTAACAAAAAATACGGTTTGAAACATAGTTAAGAGTAAAATTACTCATACAAAAATGATACTTTGAAAATCTTTTACCTTATGACATACATCATTTTCACTGGGAGTGCAGGGGATGGGGTGAGGAGGTGATTCTGATCCTTCACTGACTTTCTTCTACTTCTGAATGGCATAACTTGGAACACTTCCATTTCCATAACTGAAATGTGATGAATTTCCAACATGCTTTCACAATGCTTAAGTTTTATTTCAGCCCTGTTCAGCGCTCTCTCTCTCTCTCTCTTTCTGCCTTTTTCTGTTTTTTCTGATTCATCTTATTTTACTTTTGTTTTCTGTAAATTTTCTATTTTTTTTTTTTTTGCCTGTGGTTTGGTTTTTGAACGTGTAGCTTTGTACAAAGTTTGCACGTCACTTTTGCTGTCCTTGACTTCACCAAAAAAGTCTGGTTTTATTGGAATGAGACCACCTTCTCTTTTCCCTTTTTAAAAAAGGTTACTGTAAACCCAAAAGGCTTGTAATTTCTGACACACCTGTAAGGACTGTTTTTTATTTTTTATTTCTCCAAAGAATGCAACACCCCCCCCCCAAAAAAACAGTCCTTTCTGTCTGCGCAGATATTACAAGTACATGCAAAAGCTGGGAAGCTTTAGTGTAGTTTAATGTACACACTGCTGAGTAATTTTCTTTTTTGCACGTACCACTCCAGAATCATGTTTGTTGAAGATCTTTTTTAAGTATATTACAGTGTTTTTTTTAAATTTTTGCATGCTCATGCTGCAACATTCCTCTCTGATAATGTTTTTCCTTGAACCATTCAGTATTTAAGGGATCTGGTCTTCCAAACTCCTACGCTTCTTAATGTGCATGATGCAGAAATGTCTAAGACACCATACATAATACATACAGTAATGTACATAATACATAATGTTGACATTATTACCATACATAATGTTGACTTGGAAGATTAGGACAAAACATTCCTTTATTAGAAGATTTTAAAAAATGGAATTGTCACTCCCGGTTTTTTCTTCAGTATTTCTAGGCAGGAAACTTGCTGGTGTTGTCAGGGAGCTTAAAATGAAGTTAACTAAAAATGATTGTTTATGTGGCAGGTGTTAATGCAGTCACTCCTTTTCAGGTGTGAAGTGTGAGAGCCTTGCTAATTGGACCATACTGATTTCCTTTTCCTCCCCTGTATGAGAGAGATATCTTGAGGCAGCGGGATAAGTGGGGTACTTTATTCTGTTGATTTTTTTTCCCATGGATCTGATTTGTACAGGAGAATTCTACACCCAAAGGGAAGTTTTTTGCTGCAGAAATGGACCTTCTGTGGAGGCCCTCAAATCCAACTCGCTGCTCGGTGTAGGAATCTAAATCCAGGCATCTCCAGCAGATGGCTTTCCAGCTCCCACTTGAACACATCTAGTGAAGGAAGGCCACCACACTGCTGGATCGCTGGTTCCCAAGGGTAGGAACCAGTGACCTAGGAGTTAGGAAGCTTTTTTCTGCCACTCAATCAGAATTTGCATTCTGGTAACTTAAGTCTATTATTCTGTGTCCTGCGTTCCATGATGATAGAGCAGAGGGTCATGGCTTTATTCTGTGAAATATTCTTTCATGTATTTGAAAAATGCTATCATATGCCCCTAACCTTTCCCTGTTCGGGGCTATACAGAACCAACTTTTTCAGTGTCTCATGGTAAGACTTAATTTCTGGTTCTTTGATTATTCTTGTGGCTTTTCTCTGAAACTTTCTTGAAATGTGGTGCCCAGAATCGTATATTGTAGTTAAGAGGTGCTCAGTCAGTGCAGAAGAGTCTGGTTGTGACTTCCAGCAACTGGTAATTCTTCTATTTATACAGGGTGATGAGAATGTTAAGAGGGACAAATGCAGATGGTGTCCAGAAGATTCTTACCCCGGTTGTGTATGGATCATGTTTTCCCTTATTCGTTCACTTCAAAATACTGTCTGAACTTCCTTAGTGCAGCGTGTCTTCTCTACATTTGACCTTTCTGCTCTCTTGATTCAGATGAGTAACCTATAGAGGTGTTGGGATTACGATTCCCAGAATTACAGCCAGCATGGACTTCTTTTTGTTTATGCTGTCTTGGAATTCTGGGAGTTATAGTCCCAACACATGCCAGATTGGGGAAAACTGATTCAGATGCTCTGACTGACCTATCGTGGTTGGAAAAAACAAAAGAACTAGGATGGACAAACGGTGGCCTAAAACTTCTCCTTTGCACCGCTGTTCACTGGAGCACCCTTTGATCATGCTGTCACATGTTTGTATGGATTGCTGAACATTGCTGAGAATTCCAGCAATGTTCAGGTAGGAAGCACGTGAAACCTAGAAAAAGACTTTTAAAAAGGTACACAGGCACATACACACACACAGAGAGGCCATAGGCCAATAGACAACCTAAAGCTAACCATCATGTTAGAATTTGTGATCAGAGAAAATGTTATTGTATTTAGGAATGTCATGTATTAAACAGTTAAGGAATTGCTTAGAAGACAATGGCAACCAATTTGAACATTTAGTATAATTTATATAATAAATTGTCCATGGGGCCTGACTTTTGGTATACTCTGTGTGTATGTTTGTATATGTGTGTGTATGTGAGAGAGACTGTGTGTAATCTATCTCTATCTCTATCTCTATCTCTATCTCTATCTCTATCTCTATCTCTATCTCTATCTCTATCTCTATCTCTATCTCTATCTCTATCTCTGTTGTCTCTATCATCTATCATCTATCATCTATCTTCATATGAGAAATATCTCAGTTCCATGCATAGCCGTATCCATTTTTCATTATCTTCCAGGCACTGCAGACTTCATTCCTGAAAATCATAAATGTACCCCCTCTCCTTTACCAGCCACCAAAAGTCATTCTTCAACCTAATGAGGAAGTGGGACACTGATAAATATTGTACAGAAATGCCTCCTTCCTTTGCAGAGCTCCTTAGTCATGGTTACATTCATCAAAATTAACATGCCAGGAAGATTCAGCCCTGCTTATGCAACTCCCTTTGAAAAAATGGCCCTTCTGCAAGTTTTTTGCTATCTGTATCTGTAATGTATCCACCCACTTCCGCAAATACAGTGGCATATTGTGTCCTGCCCAACTTCTTCAGAGCCTGAGCAGAAGGGCTGCCTCCCTAAGGGGAGATAGATGGGAAACATGTTGCTTTGTTTTCCTTCTAAGGCCTCTGGGATTTAAAAAAAAGAAAAAGAAAAAGAAAGACCCTTCCTCCCCCAGCCTCTCAGCTGTGATCAGTCTCTGAAATGGAGCTGATAGGAAATTGTTTCCAAGCAAAGCTTTCAGGGTTGAAGAGATGATTACTATTTTAACAACAACAACAACAACAACAACAACAACAATATCATCCAGGGATAATGTCTGACTGGAAAGAGTTCCTTTGACATATTTTTCATTTTTCAAGGATTAGAAGAATTCCCCCACGCTTTGCTTGTGATTTCCTCCCCTCCTCTTTAAGACTTTGGGGAGAACACCCTAAGGTCATATCAAAAAGCTTTGTTACTTCTTTCTTCCTATGCTGATCTGCTAATGGCTCCCACTTCTCCAACCCCATCCTGCCTTTCACTTTCTCCTGTCTGATCTGTGTTCTCTGTTAGATGTGATGGAGGATGGACATCATCAGAGTCTGAATCCACAGGGGGTGTGGAAGTCAGCCGGGCTGGCACCTAAGATCAGAGGAGATGCTTAATGATGCAGATCTCTCCTGCCCCAGTAAGAAAAGAAGCAAGGGAGCATGTAATGTGCAGGCATTTTACATGAAAAATTGGCCCATCTTCTGTCTTAGCTGAAGAAGTCCTCTCGTCAGAGTTCCTTCTCTATTAGTAGAACATAACACCAAGACTCTGTTTTATTTCTTTTTCCTGTATCTGAGATTCAGATATATTCTGCTTCCAGGGTCGATAGTAGTTAACAGGTGATACTTGCAGTAGAATATTCCAGTGTAGAGCCCTGCTCTAGGAAACTAGAATTAGAAATGGAATTCAAATCAAAGCTTCCCACTCAGATGACTCTTCGATCTCTGCTTGAAGATAACCTGTGAAGGGGAGCCCACCATTATTGCCTTAGGTTGTGAATTCCACTCTTGAACTATTCTTATTTTCTGAAAGGTTTTTTTAGCATTCAACAGGACTTGTCCTCCCATAACTCAATTATTCCATGTCTTGTACATCTGGACAATAAGGAACAAGTGTCTTCTTTTGCATGTCACCATTTCTGGTGCTCTTCTGTCCACTTCTATTGTGGCTAAACATACTCAGTTCATTTGCTGTCTTCTGATAGAACATAGGTTTCAGCCATCTGACCATCTGTATTACTCTTTTCTCTGTCTATTTCTTAAAGCACAGTACAAAGAATGGGACAGAGTATTTGAGATGGGATCTGACCAATGCAGAATAGACTGGAATTCCCATGATTTGGAACTACCTTTTCTTGATGCAGTCTGAAAGTGTATTTGCCATTTTTGTAGGTATGTGATACTGTTGTCTCATACTCAGCCCTTGATCATTTTCAGTTCCAAGATCCTTTTCACATGTATAGCCTTGTATTTCCTGTTCTATCCATGTGTATATGATTTCTGGGCCTTGAGTGGAGAACTTTGCATTTTATGGTTGGGATATACAGAATTTACACCAGGCGGTTTGAGTGGCTCCCTTTCAGGTCCATTAGGGACCCACTTTTTCCCTTTAATGTAGAAAATAGGAAAGTTATTTGATGTTTGGGGTTGACTTGCATTGCAGCCCTCAGCAACTTCTGTCAAAGGAATCCAGTGGAATATTTTTGTATAAACAGCTTGAACATCTGGTTGCAAGTCTTGTTGACTTAGATCCACTACATCGGTGTTTCTCAATCTCAGCAACTTTAAGATGGGTAGATTTCAGCTCGGGGAATTCTAGGAGTTGAAGTCCACGCATCTTAAAATTGCTGAGATTGAGAAACACTGCCTGTGTAGATCAGGAGCAGAGTGAAAATAGGGCGATCTACAGGATATATATTCAAGATTCTATTCCCTGGAATCATTTTGTGAAAAGATCAGTACAATTAGGTTATTTGTATTCCAATTCCAGTTCTAAAGCCATTTTCAATGGAAGAGAATATCTGTAGCTCAGAGTTGAACTGTGGAGTCCTTGGTGCTCTCTGAGCTTGGTTGTTTGCTTGCAGACGTTTCATCACCTGACTAGGTAACATCATCTGTGCTCAGTGATGATGGTCAGTGCAGCACTGATAATGTTACCTAGTTGGGTAATGAAACATCTGCAAGCAAACAACCAAGCTCAGAGTGCACCAAGGACTCTAAAGACATTTATTATGTAGTAAGTTCAGTTGGCTTCTGTTTCTGATGCCCTTGCAAATGTGAAATGATGCAGCAAAGGCATACATAAATATAAACCTTCAGACTGAATGCATATGCATTATGCACTAGTATTCTTTGGAGCCAGATATGTATGGTCTCTGTGGCATATAATATTTTTGGTTTCTTTTCAGTCTTTGCTTCTGAGTCTCCAGTGAACACCGAGGGGAGTGTTAAGCGAGGAATTTCATGAGGCTTGCAGTGGACCAATATCTTGTCTTGGTTTTGATGTTTATGGGGAGATATCTACCTACCTACCTACCTACTTATATCTCTCTCTTCCTACCTACCTATCTCCTGCCTACCTGCCGAACTGTTAGGCAGCGTATGGACGGGCAAGGAGTCTTGTTTAAAAGTAAGAAGGCATTTATGCATATTGGGAAGTATCAGAAGGTATGCCATCAAATATTACATTGGGAGAGGATCTCTCTTTCACTTCTCTCCCAATGTAGCAGAGACAGAATGTACTTATAGCCACAGAATGAAAGTTCAGAAAGACGTTGCTGTTCTCTATCAGTCAGCAGGAAATAATGGCATTGGAAGGTCAAGGAGAAGAAGGATTTGAGATATGATTGGCCAAAGAAGATGCAAAAGGAAGGGAACAAGGGAAAATATTGAGAATTGGAGATTTCTGCTATCCCATCGTTCCCAAACCTCGGTGTCCTCCAGGCTTATAGATTTCAACTCCCAGCTTTCTCAGCAACTTTTAGGTTGGTGAGATAATTCTGGATATTGACGTCTACATGCTTAGAAGGTACTGTACCTGGGGAATTTGTAGTCATACCCAATTGAGGTAGGTTTGTTTATTAGTTAATGTATTGCTCTATGTACAATTGCAATGATCTTCATAATGGAAAGCAAAACATCTGATGTGAATCCTAACAAAAAAAATTTTATGCAGGATTCATGCTACTTTTCATAAATAATTTCTTTCCATATAAGGATATGACACATAAAGGTACATTAAAAATTTGGGATGGAATTGCCATGGTTGATATGCATCTATGTTTGTGATTAATGAAGTGGGAAAATAATGTTGCAATGATTTGTTTTTCATGAAATTGTTATTCAGGATTCTCAATTCTTGCAGGTTTTTAAACGGTGCCATCTCAAATCAAGTTGATTTTGATGTTTGTGGATTGCACTAAGTATCTAAGAAATTTCTCCAAAGGAACCTCTAGGTTATCTTTCTTCACCTTCACCTGGAATGTTTTTTTCATGTCTTGTATTACATTTCCAATCATCTCCAAACATTGGCCAGGTCAATTAAGGCTGATGGCAGTTGCAATTCAAACCATTTGAAGAAATATGGCAAACACTGGTCTTATTGTTGTTACTGGGAGTTCTGGTTGTGCATTATGGAGGTTGTAATTCCAACACATACAGAGGACTCTGGCTTGGGGAAGTTTGAGATTGATGCTGAAAAGGAATAGCGTACCATGGAAGAATTAAGGCAGCTAAACTTTAAAATGTGACAGATGGTTTTTGAAGCATTACATGAAAATGAACATATTTCTGGACTTCACAATTGACTGTGTTAATTAATTATGGATACATTGCAGACTCTAAATCTCTATCCAGTTTTCTTTAATTAAATCATGTTTCACATTGTTGTTCTTTTGAACTGGACAGTTTTGAGGATCTTGTACTGAGTGTAGTAGAATGGACTTTCTCCTTTTGATGCCCTTTAGATCTGTGGGACCCCAGCACCCATCATCCCATGAGGACTTTTAGGGGTGTTTGGAATTATAATCCCAACATACTAAAAAGCCCCAAGTTGGGAAAGGCTGAGTTAGTTGTGAATGAAATATAAAATTTAAATATCTTGGCTGGAATCCAGGATCCATTTGCCTTCAAGGAGTTTGGCCTCTTATTTACTGGATGCTATCCTATATACTGTTCTTTTCTTCAACCTGGTGCTGGACAAATCTTTTGCAAAGTGAAGCCAAGACCTATGATAGCTGGGAATTTTGGCAATTCTCAATACATCTAGAATATTATAGGACCATGTGCCATAGCAGACATTTGAACTTGAGAGGAACCCTAGGATCTTGCTTCTTCCATAAACTTTTTTGGTGCCCCTAAATAAGCCACTTTCTTCTCTCCGTCTCCATGATGGGTTGGTGCAAAGATTACTGTTAGCTACAGAAAGCATTTTGAAGATTTGAAACATGTGGAAGTCCTATACTAATATTCACAATATTGTTATGAATTTACAGTCCCACTGAAAATGTCCTACTCTTTGGTCTTAACACAATTCTTTGCATCCTGGCAGTAAACTTGACTGGGATTTGGGTGGATTGATAAAAAAAACAACAACCCTGAGATAATTGAAATTATCAAAGGAAAAGTCTATTAGAATAATTGATTGAAACCATGTTTCCTATTTTGAAATCCATATAGGTTTTGAATAAGCAGACATGCTAATTGGCTGTGAATAGCAAATAAGTTGCACTGCTTTGTTTCTTGATGTATTCATTATCCAATCCAGAATCTTTTGTTAGGAATTCTTTTGCATTGAAGAATTGCAGCTGCTGAGGAGACAAGAGACACATTTCTGCTTTGGCTTCCTCTGCATAGGCTTGAGAGCATAGCTAGCATTAAATGAAGTCCAAAGTAGATCAGGAGATTCACCATCAGTTCACCTCCTTTTCATTTTTTTCTTTTCAAAGATATCGGATGAGAACAATTGGGTTAATTTTTTCCATTGAAGAGACCCCATCCTTGAAAGCTGCTATTTATCCATGATTAAACTGTGAAATCACATTCCTTGGTATTTCCTCCTTGAGGGAAAATGACAGCTTAGGTTGAAGGCGTTTTTTTTTTTTAAATAGACTTTTTAAAATAAAGTTCTTGAGATATCTTGGTTCTCGACTGGTGATAACTTAAAGGGCCAAAACAAAGAGGATTTGGAGGCTGAGTCCCCAGTCCGATAAGGACTTGTTAAGATTGTTTAAAGGCCAAGTGTGTGTGTGTGCGTGTGCAAAACATTCATTTGAACTCCATCCCACCCCACTTTCTTCTGATTACCTCTTACTTCCCTTCCCCATTGTTGTTCTTCTGTTGATGTCAGTGGCCCATTCAAGGATGATGGAAAACCCCACACTTCTGAAGTTGATCTAGGAATTAGATTTCATCTGATTAGTTTTATTGCCTTGAATAAAATAGTGTTAATCCATCTATTTCATACCTCAAACCATCCTTTGGATGGGACCCTATTTTTACTTTTAAGAAGTTTTGGATCCAAGCAATGGTTGGAAGAGGAAGTCTTTGAGAAACTTTTCATACCCTGCTTTTGTTCTGGTGTGATTTCCCCCTCATCCAGTGATCTTCCCCAGAAGACATCCCCCCACCTCCTTATGCAATAAATCCAGAATTACTGTACCTTTCCTGCTGAACTGAAATGGGTATCTTTCTGTGCAAATGAACACCACCTATATATGTGTGAACAGGATTCAGAAACTTTATAGTTATCCTTTTTTGGCAGAGCCATTCTTGAAGCAGGTTGATTTTGTAAAATAAGCGTGCCCCTTCTTTGCTCTCTCTCTGTATGTGTTTTCATCATTTTTATCTGAGCATATTTGCTCAATAGAACTTTGATCAAATGCTATTTTGCTTTGTTCCTTTATCTCCCTCAGAGTAAACCATAATTTTCCATAATATATTCAGTCGCATTTTGCTTTTTTACATTTTTCCCCACCCTTCTTTCATCTAGTAGTTGAATAATGAAAGATTCCTTTTCACTGACATTTTTACAGCTATTGTGTCAACATTCTCTTTTCGCATGATACATTCATAATTGGCCGTGATCTCAGCTTCCTGTTGTTTTAGCTCCTTTTTAACCATGTTAAAATTCCTTTTAGCCCCCTAACTCAATTTTCATAGGTAGTTGTGATTAACCCTGTTTAAACATTTTCAAGTGGCTTCATATTGGCATACAAAGGTGGAAAAGGGAAGCGATTGATCAAACACCTTTTCCGTAATCAGGTATGAGCCTTGAGGTGTGACTAGTCTGAAGTTAATGTAAGCCTTGGTATCCATCAACATCTGCTAATTAATATGGCACACTTTCCTTAAAGTCTGCACACTATGTATGCATGTGTATAATGGAATCTTTCATTATAAAGGCAGTGTGAAGTTTTCATTTGATGTCTGCTGTCTTGGACCTTCTTTATTAGATAATTTATGTTATATCATTTCTGTGATTCTTTTAAACATTTCTTTTACATTATTTTAGTTTGATACTTTTAGTTCATTTGTTTTTAACGGCACTGAGTGGTAGAGATGCTTTAGAAAGGTGGAATGCATATGCTTATTTATTTATTTATTTATTATTCAAATTTAATTGCCGCCCATCTCCCCCAAAAGAGGGATTAATTATATATGCTTATATAATTAAGTGCATGTATTCTGTTCAACTGAATACTTTACTTATTTAAAAAAGTATAGTTTGAGGATAGGTGAGCCAGGAATCACTGGTCTCTATATGCTTATTTCTTTAAGCATTTCAAAGCAAGGTGAGTATAACATTATATTTTCCATTTCTCTCTTTCTTCCCTGCACACACTTTGCTGGCTGGGAGAAGAAATCCATTGTCCTCGTGTGACATTAGCACTGACATTTACAAGTGGCCCAATGACCTTCGACGTCTTCTACCACCTGTTGCATGATGGAAGTTGTAGTACGCAATATTTGGAGAGGAATTTTAGCCTGTAACTTTCAATTTCCAAGTGCTTTCTCTTCAGTGACTGAAGAACACCAAGGAAAAGCCACTGTCTCTGACTTGGTTTGCATCAACCATATGGTATAAACCCTCATGAGATCATACCACTTGACAATATAGCAGGGAAGACTGCATGCTTCAGCATTTTCCTATGTAAATCAATCTGAGATTATACAAACATACTGTACCAAAGTCTTGTCCTGAAGGGGAAGAACCCTTGTGTCCTTGACGTGCTGGTTTTTTACAGGCAGGCAGTTTTTGGCAAGGACATACATTCCTTTGTTCCACCCAACAGCATCATGAAACCTTGGGGAAAGCTTCAGTTTCTGCCAAATTAGAGCAAATTTGTGAAGTTAGTGGCTGGATCCCCATACTGAATAATGCCACAACGTGGTTCTTCTTCTTTTAGTGTAACACATTGTGTGGGCCCAGTCATTCTGATTTATAAACCATGGTTTATGACTATGTTACCAATGAGTCAGACCACCAGGGCTGGTTCAACAAACCGTGGTTAAAATAACCATAATTTACCGTGATGTTGAACAGATAAGATCAGTTCCAGGCATCAATCACTGTCATATGTTCCATGGGCTGCTGAGGTTGGTGTGTTTTTGCTAGCACAATTCTTCTCTGGTGAGATATGTGAGAAATAACTATCCAATATATCACCAGAGAGCTCTGGTCAAAATGAGAATAAGGAGAAATTAGTTTAAGCCTCCTGGCATCGGTAGGCCTGAGCAGATCAGTGTCACTTACAAGAACAAGTCATTCCTGCCCTCCTGTAATGGTCGGTGAGAATGTCCTTGGGCAATAGGAGAAAGAGGAGGGGGTGCAGATGTGGCAACCGTCAGATAACAGGCAGCTGAGCCCACAAAAAGGAATGGGGTATGGCAAACATCTCTGAAGGGACCCTCCCTGGTTTCTTAGACTGTAAAGGCCAGGGGGGAGCAAAATACTTTCAGACTGCAAGATTCTGCTATTTTAACCTTACGATAATGGTAGTGTTAGTACTCATGGTTGGTGCTTCTTGTCTAGACTACCTTGAAAGGCTGACCCCTGCATGTAGAGCAAAGGGGAAACTTTCCTGATAGCTACAGTCCTTCTCTGTTATTTCCTTACTGTGGTGCAAAACTCTAGCCAGGCCTTTTTTACTTGGCCTCTTTTAAGGATCAAGACTAAAGATTTATCATGTTGCTAACAACCTTTTATATTAAATCGTTACATTTAAGCAAGAGGAAACAGCAAACAAAAAAATTATTTGGATGCTAGTTATGGAGCCAAATTTATATTGTAGTTTTAAATCTCTTGGTGTCAATTTGGTGTATTGTCTTTAATTAAAGGTCAACGGAAATTGAACTGCAAGCCTCAGGGAGGCTCTAAACTGGCCTGTGAAGCTACCAGGCTGCCCATTAGAAATGGTCTTTTACAGCAGATTTTATTCGATTGCTACTGAACTTGTCAAGTTGCAAGTTAGAAGTACAACGTTGCTCCCAATTTAGAGCAAGGACAATCAGCATTCTAAGGCATTCAGGTGACTTCCTTGTGTTTCAGTTGTTCTTTATGATTTTTCCCCCATTCCAGCAGAGAGCATTTGCATGGATCAGAATACATAAAGTTAGCCTTGTGGTTAGGGATTTGGCTGTGATCATTGCCTTCCAATCTGACGGTGTAAAGTTTTTTCAAAGGATCTAGAAAAAGAACTCATTGTCATGTAGACCTACATTATAGCTATGGAAAGGTGGTGCTCATTGTTTGAAAGGGATTGATAATTGAAAGTTGATTTGTGGTGATGGAGCCCTTTGAGTCTGACTTGAAGAACCTGAAGATTTGGGAGGTGAAAGAGGTGGCCAGGGGTATTTGGTGAGGGAAGGTAGTTCAGGATCTGAATGAGACACTTGCACTTGCTTGTACTTGTTGACTGGACAGAAAGTCTGGCTTAAGAACATTTTTCTGATACAGGGAAAGATGGAACAGGCAGTAGGCTGCTAAACTGTCAATGAAACAGTGTATGGAGTTGCAGCTGTACCCAATGGACTAAGTGAGGAGCAATTTCATGAACTGTATTTGGCCCTGGTGCATTGGTGCTGCTGATCCTCCTGAGATCTCAGTAAGGTGAAGTGGAATTCCTTCTGTTGGAACTCCATAAATTGCATGAGAAAGTGGCCTCTTTTATCCTCAGTAGGACACCTTAGTGGGGCTCTGAGGTTTTCGTTCATGTTAAGGATCACCAAAGGACCTTGTTCCCTTGTTTTTTGGGGGGAAATCTCATGGGTCTAATACTCAGATACTGGCAAGTTCTTAGAAGAGTCCACAACATCAGATTTGAGGAAATTCCCTTCAGTTTTACAGAGTAAAATATGGTTCTATGGAAGCGGGACTTAGTGCCTTTTATTTTAAGTACTCATCCATTAGATTATTTTCTATAACAGCAAAACCCAACTTACATTTTATTCCCAGAAAAAATAGCCCATGAGATTGGTTGGGCTGAGAAAGAGTGCCTGACTTAAAAGTTCAACCACTGAATTTCCATGGTTGAGAATGGATAGAACTTGAGTCTCCCCAATCCTAGTTTAACATCTGAATCCCTATATCTCACTTGCTGCTTTTGAGTATTAATGTAGTATTGTAGTCAATACTTAGTTGAAAGGATTAGATTATTAGATACGATAGTAAGCCACGAGATGGGGAATGTCATGAATTCATATGTGTTTCTATGGAAGTCCACCTTGCTAACATACTGCAACTATAATTTTTTTTTAAATCTAGTCCTTGCAGATTGCATTTGTAAACATCTCAGTTTGTTATGATCAGTGCATCCAAGTTGAATTTAAAGCAGATACTTTCTTTTTTAAAAAGTAGGTATCAGATTTTAACTTCTAAAAAACCCATGGTAAGGCTGGAGAGATATGTCAGATGAAAACTTCATGGTGTTAAGCAGAAATATCTGTGGTGGCTTGTATTGGTAGTGGGTGATCTACAGGAGCAAGGAAAAAAGAAGAGTGGAAATATCTCACTTCAGAATTCAGAAGTTTGGGAGGTTGCATGTTTATCTCTAGTTAAAACCAGATGAACTCTCCTTGCAGGCGGAAAGCTACAGACTCTTTTTCCACACAGAAGCATTCTTAAACGTGTTGATTTCCAACTTCCATTCTGAGGTTGCTTTCCCCTCAAACGGATAGGCTCTGGGTTGAATAAAAACATTTTGAAATATGCTGTCTGAATGTGGCAGTAAGAAGTGACTGCATGCTTCATTTCAGTTAACCTCCCTGCCTCCCTGCCTCCCTCCTTCCTTTGGTGAGGGCTTAGGGTTTCCTTTCCATGGCCAGGATGGATCAAGGCAGAGGGCAAGGGAATACGTGAGGGTATTTTTTCATAGACCTCCTTCTAACCCTGTGACCTCCACATGCCTTCTCTGCACCACTGCAGGGCTTTGTTTTGAATTCATCCATGAAGACTCCTTGCCATGTGGGGAGGAGTTGAGTGTCTCTGCCTCCTGTCTCTTATAGGTGCAGTTCCAGTTCCCCATGGTGAGGTCTTCCATTCTTTTCCAGCCCCCAGCTTACTGGAGAGGAGGATTAGGAAAAATGCTATTACAGGTAGGAAATGCAGAATGTGTTTCATATTTGACAGCAACCCTCACACACTTTTTTTCCTGCTGCCTTTAAGACTTCTCAGAGCTGCAGGCAGTATGCTTCTGAAGGCTGGGTTCACATATTGCACCAAGCTATGGTTTTATTAATCACAGCTTATTGAATAAACTGCAGTTGGCTGGATTCTCACAATGCATAAACCTATCAACTGCTCAGTGTCACTGGGAGCTGGGGAGTGTTCAGAGTTAACAACAGCAACAATAGTTTACAATCCATGAGGACTAGCTTTACCCTAAACTCAGACAAGCTGGATCCAAATGAGCCAGGCTATGGCTTATGTGAAGCCTACTCTAACTTATTGAAGTTGCTTTGAAGAGATCTTTCTAACATTCTGGAACCAGAGGTGGCAATCTGGTGCCTCCTAGATGTTGGACTTCATTCCACCCAACCCCAGCTAATAGGGCTAAAAGATTAGGAAAGATACACTCCAGAACATCTGGCTGCTGCTGTGTCTTCATCTATATCCCACCAGATGGTTATTCAGTACAATCATATATTTTTTTTGTATCTGTAGAATTGCCATGGAGGCTAGAAATCATAAATTAACTTAAATACATTTGAAGGACCTTTTATTAGTGTAGACTGGCCAGATTCTGTTTGAAGCAGAGTGCCTTGCTTAATTGTGTTGAAAATAAAATGTATCAGGGATGTGCATGCATGTTCCTGGCATATGTAAATATTCAGGTTAAAAGTATGGTCCCTTGCAAAACCCTTTTTTTCCTTCCTATGGCTAAATTAAAGAGAAGATACTGAGATATCACTGAGTGGCATAATTGAAAAGTGAAGCGTGCTGGTGGAAGTGCTAGGGCAAAAGGCAGAAGGATTTCACTGTTCATCCCTTCCTGCTGTAACTGTGGAGGAGAAGAGGTACAGATTCAGCAGGGATCTCTTCGTCAGAATGCTTATTGAGATCACATATGAGTTTTTGCCCAGACAAACTCAGGGCTGTGGCTCTTCCCCTGCTTAGACTTGCACAAGGAAGTGGAGAATATCTGTATCCTGGGATAGGGAGAAGGGCATTGTAGGAATTACCATTCCTTGTCTTATGCAGCCCTCAGATTTATGGCTGACACATCAAGAGAGAAGCCATGAGCTTTGCAAAAGAACCGGGAAGATTATTGTGGCTTAATCAAAGATATAGATAGACGGGGAAGTTTTTCATGTCTAGAAAAGCCCAGTGCCCTTTTAGCCTAAGAGCCTGAGGATGGTGCTCAAATCCACAGTTCTGAGAGCTGTTGAAGCTCAGAATTCTAGTTCTGGGGGATGATGGTATACAAAAATCTTGTTTCTAGAAACTTCTGATACAGAACAGACATATAGCATACCTAGGAATTTCTGTTCTTGCCCTGAGGGTTCCTGGCAAATGCAGGTTAACTCCTTCAGTAGGGGACTGGTGAAGGATATCTTTGGATCTAAGCCAATATCAATGATTTTAGAAGTTTTCCAGTACTATTTCATCCTGGCCTGAGCTAGCATGCTGGAAATTGGAGCTTGATAGAGATTGACATGTACTGTAAGTTTCTGTTCTGGTTTCCTTAGATCCAGATTGAAAAAAATCTGCTTTGAAGAATATTGTAAAGGCCCACAGTGTTTCCAGTACCAGCTAGGTCTTCCATCGTTCCTGTGCTCCAACATCATGTCCCCAAATTAGCTTCCCAGAGTCACCTGTCCAGCAGGAACATTCAACTGGTTTTGGGTTAAGATCCACACTTGTCCTTGCAAAAATGCATTCCCCAAAGGGGGCAAAATCAGGACAAAAAACTGGATTTGATTTAGCTGAAATGTAAGCGTAATTAAAATGAAATTAAATTACTTACACTGAGAGAATATGATTAGAACTACACATTTATTAATTTTCCCCCTTCGGTTATATTAAAAATTACAATTCAGCAGCAACTGTTGGAGCAGCAACCAGGCTAGATGGCATTAGTGGGATGACTTTGTCTAGCTGAGAAGCTAAGCAGGGTCTGGTTAGTCCTGGTTAGTCAACAGGCCCTCGGGGGACACATCCACTTCTTGATGGGGGTATAGTTTGTGTACCCTTGTAAACCTTTCAGAGATGAGATTCTGTTGCTCTGTGTTGATGCACATTGTTGCTACTTTATTATACTCACCAACTTTGTACTCCGTCTGCTAATTTCCTCTCCAAACCTTAAATGTATTTAAGTGCTCAGCGCCACTCTGTTCAACAATTGTGTCGCTTTTTAAAAAACCTGAAAATTCCAGTAAATGTTTTATCTTTTCCCCTCCACTTCTCTCTGATTGTTAATGCATTTCTTAAAAGCTGCTAATTACTTATATACCCAATAGTAAGAAATGTTTAAAATATACAGCCCAGCAGTTAAATATGTTAATAGGGAATTATTAAAGTGAAGTGTGGATTCTTGACATGAGTCTTAATAGTTCCTCTAAATCTGTTTTGATTTATTGAGTCAAAGTGGGAGGCATTAATACTGCTTGTCACAGCCTGTAACACTTGCAGATTTTCCAGGTTTCAATTTACGGTCCACTTGGAACCTTTAGTCTCTAATGGTGCGGTTAAGGGTGCAGTACTTGGACTCCAGGTTCTGCTGGCTGGAAATTCTTAGGATACTATTGGTGCTTTTAAAAACCCCAGTCTTTTACTGCACCTGCAGATAACCTGTATCTGGGAAAAACGTTAGCACAAAGCAGAGATTTAAAGAGACTATCGTCAACCTTGTCCCATTTATTTCAAATATATTAGTAGATTCAAACATCTGATCTGTATGGGAACTACATTCCTTCTGGACAGAGTTTGGAAGTCGAATATTTTACACTGGGAAACCTCACTGTGGGCCCTTTGCAAATCATTCTGAAGAAATGCTCTGGTTTTCAAAGTTGAGGGGACAGAAGTTGGTTGACTGACCTTTGGTAGCAATGGGTCAGCATCCTTTGTTTCTTCCCTCCCAGAAAAGCATTTCTTCGTCTATTTCCACTTCTCTCCTTTAAGATGAGATACCAACAAAATAATTACCTCCAGGTTCTTTGGCCCAGGGAGGAGCCAAAAGCATTTGTGGAAATTTTATTTTCTTATAAAATAAATAGGCCTGTTGTTCTTGAGGGTTTTTTTAAAAAAAATAAAAAATCCTTGGAATTGTTGGTTAATTTTCTCAGGGCTCATGTAATCTCTAGGCATGTCCAAATGCAGGGGTGGAGACCTGGTTTTCAGAACTGCATTCCTTTGGGGATAATATGTAGACAGGACTAAAGCCAAAAGACGTTGTAGAACCTTTTTTTTCTCTTGCTCTATTTCTTTCGGTTATCCCCCCCCCCATACTGCTTTAGGAACACTCTTGTCAGAAGTCCAAGCAGATTGCTAGCCAAAGAGCTTTTGAAATTAAAGTGCAGACAAAAGGCGTTTTTGGTAGAGCTTTGAAATAGGTTAAAAACACTGAATCTTCCCATTAGTTGCTTACTTTTTCTAAAGTAAACCTCTACCTTGTTCAAAGGAAAAAGAGACCTTTGGGCCCCTTTGGTTCCTTTTAAGACTCTGAGCAGCCTAAGGGCAGAATATTCATTCGAGCCCTTCTTCTTGCTGCAGTCTGTGTCCCTATAATTCTTATTTTCTTTTTCCTCCACTGCTTTTTTCTCTCCACTGAAGTCAGTCACCTAGTAAACAGGAGCACATGGTGTCCCCTCTAACCCGCAAACCGAAATAACTCCTGGGATGATGTTTGAATGGACTCGTTTTACAGTCTGTAATGAAAATTACTTATCCTTTGATCATTTCAAATACCCAACACATATATTACAACGTACGCTTTTTATGAGAAATGGCCCATGATGTCACAATTGTTTGTGGTATTTACTTGAGGATTAATTGAACACCATTGATTGTATTCCCTAAATTGGTGGCATCGTCCAACAGTGAAGAAGACAGCCTTCATCCACACATGGATAATAATCCTAACTGACTATGTTGGAAACCCTACTTGTGATAAACTCAGCCATGTTCAGTCCTAAGCCACTGGCTTAAAAGCTTTCCTCAGCTCTTGGTGACTAAACATCCATGTTGATTTCTTGGCAGCAATTGAGAAGTGATTGACTCTTGCTTTATTCTAGGACAGTGTTTCTCAACCTCAGCAATTTTAAGATGTGTGGATTTCAACTCCCAGGATTCCGCCAGCCAGCCTTCATGGTCTAGGATATTCTTCCAACTTTCCAGTCTAGCCTGCAGCCTCAGAATTTAGGTCCTCACCAGATCTGATCCAACTCGGTTTTTTGAGGTTAGCCAAGATTGGCTAGCTACCTGGCTGGACACTCAGAACGTAGGAGCCAAATTAAGCTCTGCAGTTCAAAAGCCGTGGTGGGTATTCCTCCAAGAACTTCAAAAACTTCAGCAAATAATAATTTTTGATGGGAGGGAAGAGGACTGTGATACCCTACATGACTGGGTAGGGATCGTGATTACTATATTTCATTTCATTCTACTTAAATGCAGACACATTGAGCTTTGTCCTACACACTACAATTTGAGGCACACTTTAGACATGCAACTCAAAGGTTAAGTGTGGCCTTTGACCCAGAAAAAAACAATGCGACCTGGGCCAAAACGGTCATTTCCAAGTAAAATGCTGCCCATGATTTCTATTACTGCCGCACCTTTAAAACGCCTGAGCTTCCATGATGGAGTTTGTGCCGTAGTGTTCTTTTGTTAGGCATGGCTGCTTGCTTGGTAATTGCAAGTAAAGGACCCATGGCCAGAATTGGCTACTGAAGTTTTATTGGTTTGTCCCCTTCATTGCTTGGATCGCAGTCAGGATTCATTCATGGCTTGTTTTTCCTGTGCAAGGAAGATTTTATTTCAGTTCCTGTTTTCAATATTACTTAGCCCCTGGCTTCTCTGCCAAACTGGCAGGGCTTGAAGGTTGACTTCCTGTATGGATGATGTAAAAGTGCCTGTGCAAAATTCTTCCTCTGCAGCCATTGGGAGATAAAAGCCAGGACACTGGGGATTATAAAGAGAGAGCCAAATTATATTTATAATATTAAAGTTGAGTGCATTTGCGGTTTTGCTGTCCTCTAGGGTTTTTCATAAGTAGAAAAACATGAATTAGCATTTTCCATTTCCATATATTGACTGGAAACATAACCGCCTCTCAATTAAGACCTATAGCTTTTGGGATGTATGCAACAATTTTATAAAATATTTACAGCAAGATTTGCATTTTACATAGCATTACCTTTTTTGGGAAGAAAGGCTTAAGAAAGGAAATACATTTTGTGTGCCAAGAGGAGGACTAAATCTAGAAATGAACTCACTAGCAGTGAGGACTCAAAATTGTCCTCTTTTGATTGTGGTCATTGGTAATTCTCTTTGGGTTGACTTTCTGCTCAGCCGCCTATTTTTCAATATCATCCTTAAAGGCCATATTCCTTATGGAAGGTATTGGGAAAGTCTATTTGCAGCTCTGTGTTAGAAAAATAAGAGAAACCCTACTTTTTCTCTCCCCTCCTCTGTCTCCCTTGAATGTAAATGCGTGTTGTAAAGAACATAGCTATTTCCTGGATAATTTGCAGTTGTATATTTTATGTTAATTTCACTGAAAATATTGCACCCCTGCCAGGTTTAGTAGAGGCTCACTGTGATATGAATAATTTCTAGCAAATCATTTTTTTTTCCTCATTTAAGATTTGGCACCTTTTAAAGATTTTAATAATAGCAACAAGGAAGAAGATTTAGAACAAGCAAGACGGTGGAGAGAGAGAGAGAGAGAGAGATGCACGTTGCGAGTGAATGTAAACTAGGAAGAATAATTACATGGCAAACATTTTTCTGCAGATGTTTTTTTTTTCCTCCTTCCTTGTAATGTAATATCTATTTACTAAACTGTTTATTTTGGGCCCTCCGTTTACCATAAAATATTTATATTTGCTTTGCTGCAGTAAAAAATATTGACAAAATACCATTGAGGTTAAAAAAAAAGGAACCATTGGTATTTCACTTCCTAGACAGCAGAAGCAGTGAATATGCTGCGTGTGTGTGTGTGTGAGTCCCACAACACCCCCTGCGTATTTTAGACATATGTAAAATTTCTATAATATAGTGGCCCAGAGTCTCTGTCCTGAACTGGGAGGATTTCAATTCAGATATTTCCTCTTCTGGGAAATCATCTTTGCTTGACAAGGCACCTCTGCAGCTACAGGGCCTCACCCCAAGAAAAGGGCAATAGAAACTGACTTCTCTTCTGGGTTATTTTTACAGTCTTGGACATGTGGGGCAGGCAAGCCCAGCCCTACCTTGGACAGCGAACATGAAGGAGGAAGAGGCAATTGGATTTTAAAACTAGGGTGGGTTATCTGGTGCTTCAGGCCCCACTCATCCCCTAATTCCCTTTTTGCAGCTTTTAGGGTCCTTCTGACCATAATGACTGAAAACGCACACTACAGTTTACTTTGCGGGGTAGGAAGCTGTAGCATAAACCCTAAAATAGACATACCGCCTTTGAAAAACCTCCACCATGTGTGATGTGGCCTTCTCCCTTTGTGGCCCTCAGATCACAAAAGTTATTGGGTGTAGCCTTGGCTACCTGTTTTAAAAGATGCCACCACAACCTTTTAAAGGTTTTGGGAGGCCTGGGGTGGGATGGGGAAATGTTCATGTGAGCCCCGCAAGTTTCTTCTCATCTTCCCATCCTGTATCAGGCCATCTTCATCCTGTGCTCTACCTCAGTGTAATTGTTTCATCCATTAAAATAAATGGAAGTATTGGGAGAGGCCAAGCTAGGAGATAATCATTGGGATTTATATCTTAATAGTTTAGTTTTGCTGTCTGGGCTGAAAAATATTGATCCCTTTGATCATTTCCAATACTAAGCCAGACAGTGGGTCATGACTTTTCCATAGATGGGACCTGGGAGATTTTAGACTAGCATCTTTCCAGCCTACTTGGAGGGAGAACTAGGTCCTCTACATAAGTACATAACTGAATGTTGACCCTGGCTGCTTGAGGCTTCAGGGATAGCAGAACATCTGGACTAGGGCTGTGTGGCACTTGGGATTCAATCTCTAAAAGGTACTTGGGTGCGTGAAGGTAGTTCTTGCCCATAACACCTTAAAACATCTGTATCTTTTCCTTGGCTGCCACACATTCCTGAGAAAAGGTGCATTTTAAGGAGTTGAGGACAGGTGTCCTATTTACTCTCCCATGTGCTCCAAAACACATGTTGGAGATTGACTCAAAGCACCACCCAATGCTAATTCAAACTGCCTTATTTTGAATTTGGGGTTTGGTTTTTGTTTTTGTTTTGTGTATGTAATTAAGTGATCAGCTGCCTCTGTTGCTCCTGTATTTCTGCAGAAACACAATGGGCATTAAAAGACTTGAGTATGATAATAATTACAGTCTTCTTCCTTTTTCCTTTCAGCCTTGTAGAAGATGGAAGGAGTTAGCCTTTTTCTTCAGAAATGTTGGGCTGTTTGTTTGCATGATGGTGAGACTGTACAAAAAAAAGAATAAAAGCATGCAAGCTCTTACTGCGAATTTGAGAATGTAAGCAAAAGGGAGAACTAAGGAAACTAGAAAGGTTGTATTCTTTGCAGATTAATTATAAATAATAGATGTTTCTGCATTTTCTACTTTTGGCAACATAGGGTTTTTTGTTTTTTGGTGGAGTCCTAGGCATGTACGCCAACACGTGCTCACAAACCATTTAAATCAATGTTTCTCAACCTCAGCAACCTTAAGATGTGTGGACTTCAACTCCCAGAATTGCTGGCTGGGGAATTCTGGGAGCTGAAGTCCACACATCTTAAAGTTGCCAAGTTTGAAAAACACTGATTTAAAGGAATGTATGCTTATTTTAAGAAATGTTCTGATCATTCTTTTTTTCAGGGTTGTTCTTTTATTTGTATGATGCCCCGAGTTGTTTGTTGAGAGGGCGCCTATATAAGTTGATTAAATAAATAATAGAAAAGACTTTCTTCCTGTTAGGTCAGACATACTTGTAGGTATGAACATAACTTTTTTTTAACCTATTACTGTAAATGTGCTACAAGAAATATAAATGACTTTTGAATAAACTGTTAAGCTGTAGTCAAAACGGAAGATGAATGAGGAAATGGAAGTGGATGATTGGGAGGAATATTCTTGGACTTACTGTGTGTGGAGGATTTGTTTTTTGCTCATGCTTCTATAGCCAAGATTGTCCAAACTCTGTTGCCACATTCCCTGATCGGAGAAGATTCTAGAGGCCAGCGATGAAAGAGGTTGGGTGCCACATTCAGACTTGTGAGTCCAGCTTGCTTATCCCTTCGAGTGCTATGGAAATTATGTAGGATGGCCCAAGGAACAGGCCCTGTTCTATGAATTGAAACTGGCAAATTCCTTAAAATGCAATCAAGGGTGAGCCACTGTGGAGCCTATGGATTTACTGGATTTTGTTGTGACTGCTCATGACTGAGGTTTGACCCCTACGGGCTGGGAGGTTGGGATTCCTGATGCAAATTAATATGGAGGTTCCTATGTAAATTGGCTCCTAGAAAAGTAAATTAGTCTCCTCCTTTCTGTGGTGCCTCTTTAAGACCTTTTATCACATTAGGAACCATTATCCTCAGCAGTCATTTAAAGAAAAGAAAAGCCAGCCTCAGCTCTGCCCTTCATTACTGAAGCGGCGAAAATGGAAGAGAACCGAGTCCGGTTAACTTCCTGCAAAAAATCAATTTGCAATCGAAAATAAATTGTATTGAGGTGCCCCTAATTTTCCCTTTAAGGCATAGGTCAGTGGTTCCCCAGGGGAGGCAAACTTATTTGGACTTAATGGAGTTTTTGTCCTTTAGGTTGAAAAAAAAATCACAAAAGAACCCCTTCCCTTTAAATTAACACGAGGTGATCCAGACTGGGGAGCAAGTCTTTCCTTGCTAATAGTTATTCTTCTAGAGGCCCTTTAAACTTGGAGATTGCTTTCTCAGTCTTGACTCTTTTGATCTTTGTAAGTACTTCAAGAAGAAGTACAGATGCTTGCCAAAGAAAAAGGAGGTACATCTTGGAAGGGAATGTCAGATCCCCCAGATCCTTGTTTGTTTGGTTGTGCTGTTGGTATCATTATTTTTTTTAAAAAAACCCGAGACAATAGAAATGGGATTCAGTTCCAGATCAGGTGGGTACTGAATTGCCCCCACTTATCATCATTGACTGAACTGATGGTTTCCACTTCACCTACCTGCTTTCAAATCATGAGGGTCAAACCATTTTTGATTGAAGGCAATATATATATACATATCTTGTTACATGTGTCTGGGACTCTATCTGGTTGAAACAAAGTAGAAAGTGGGTGTATTTGTAGCTAATGACATTTGCCCCCCTCAGTGTTGATTCCACAATCTGCTTTTTCCCATATTTTCCAGGCATAAAGATCCATCTTAATTCTATAACCCACATCAGTGTTGGCAAAGGTGTATCTGGGAGGGGGCTAGAAAAAGCCTTTGGTGATGTATATTATCCAAGTTAGGTCATCCATCTCACCTGAGTAGGACAGAAATGCAATAACCTGCTTAGTAAGTGAGTAGTTTGGTGAGTTCTGCACCATCTATCTGTCAACATGGGCATCTGCAGGAAGGACAAGGAGAACAAATGACTAAATGTCCAGGATAATGTCAGCACACAAACCTCACAACTTGTGCACTTGGTTCAAAAATCAGGAGGCAGGTACACAACAGTTGTATTTGTTTGAAGATACCACTGCATGTGTTGGGATTTTGCCATCATCAAGGCTTCCTAGGGATGCTATTACTGTATCCCTAAAAGATCTTAGAGTTGTAGTATCTGGTTGGAGCTGTTGAGAATTTTATTTCATTTCCACTCAGTTCATTGGATTCTGGTGGAAGTTGGCATCCATGATATGGTACTGTTTGAAACCTCAAAATGGCTCCTGGGAGTTTTCAGAGATAAAAAGCTGCAAGGGTGATCTGTTTATAAAATTATGCATGGTGTGGGCTAGGAGATAACCTTTTGGGGTCATCCAATGACCTCAGTCATTATACATGTAATCATGGGTGATGGGTTTTATAAGATCTGTCAGTGGCTATTAGCCACAGTGGTTAAGTAGAATCTCTGTGTTTAGGGATTGTAAGTACTGTAGGCAAAAGTAGGTAGGCCAGTGTTTCTCAACCTTAACCACTTTAAGATATGTGGAGTTCAACTCCCAGAATTCCCCAGCCAGCGTGGCTGGCTGGGGAATTCTGGGAGTTGAACTCCACATATCTTAAAGTGGCTAAGGTTGAGAAACACTGAGGTAGACTTTTGCCTTTGTGCCTCTATGCTGCTACTCTGGGAAATTGGATGCTGAACTAATGGTCCTTTGGATCTGTTGCACAAACCTTGCATCTCTGGTAGCATTTAATGAAATCCACATGGGTAAAAATGTTCTTATGCCCATTTTTAGAGTAGACTCTATTTTTCTTGAAGTCCTTTTTTTTATGCCATTGCAATTATTTGGCCTCTCTTATTTGGTGGCAGTGGCAGTGATGGTGGTGGGGTGTGTGTGTGCATGTTTGCAAAATACGTTTCTGTTTGCTCCCATGGATGGCCAGACTGTTCTTAGGCTGTGATAGCAGTATACATTTAACCAAATCACGTTCAAGATCTAGGAGCTGCATTTACATGACCAGCAAAGCTTGGTTAGTTTTAGCCATGGTTAAGCCCTGGAGGTTTTGTGGCATAGCGTGTGGTGTGAATCCGGCCCATGGGGTTTGTTTATTATTCAGTATATTGTGCGAACCCAGACAATGGCTGAACTCAGTAACCGAGTTAAATATGTTTTGTGAATGCAGTGTTAGAAATACAAAAATGGAAGAGGCAGATATTTGCTAGGCTACACAGCTACCTCTTTCATAGGGGTAGATGCTTGCCACTTGCTGCAATACAGTGACACCCACTGACAGAATATAAGCATAACACATCGTCAAAGCATAAAAAAAGTAGTTCAGTTATTGTTGCTGAATAGTCTTACTTTTACAGTGTTGCAACTTAATCTGCTAACTTCCTGATCTTCTGCCAGTTTCAGTGTTCTAACTCAGTGTTTCTCAACCTCAGCAACTTTAAGAAGCGTGGACTTTAACTCCCAGAATTCCCCAGCCAGCCAGGCTGGCTGGGGAATTCTGGGAGTTGAAGTCCACGCATCTTAAAGTTGCTGAGGTTGAGAAACACCGTTCTAACTAATACTATGCAGAAGAATTCTCTTGCCTTCCCACCCTCCCCACCCTCATTCAATTTGATGAAAGAAAAATTGTTTTTTTAAAAATTCTTTTGAAGGAGAAGAGAACCGAGGTGAATTTTTCACAGATAGAATATGTTCTCATAGCACCTATCTAGTTCCAGGTGGCCAAGGAATGTTTGTGAATATCCTGTTCTGCTGTTATACAGTTGTTGCTCTGTTGATCTACAGCCTTTCTGGCTTCCCACACTTCTGTTAAATCCTCCGGGAGGGAATTATTCCCATTTGGCTTATTTAGATTAGAAAATGCTAGCAGGAGGTCTTCATTGTGATGGAAGGATGCATTACTGACTACAACAGCATCATCAAGTAGACCCTTTCTCCATTTCCCACAAGAATATAAACTCACAAATATCACTAGGATGTAAGAGGAGGAAATTCTCAAGCTCCCTAATAGTGAGATATTCAAACACACTTCTTTTGCAGGGGAAGAAAATCTGAAAGATTTAAACAACTCAAGATTTAATTTTAATGTAACTAAAACTCTGACATGTTTTTAGTTGGCAAGGCTCATGTTTAGATATCCAGGCCAAGACTAGACATCTTCATTTGAGAATCGAGGTGTGGGGGCACACAGGGGGGCGATTACAATTGCAGTAGCCCAAATTGAATTTTGCAAACAATAAAATGACAAAATGAATCAAGCAGAAATCTTTTTCACGTACAATGACAGAGTCTTTGAAGTCTTCATCCATCACCATGGGTCATTCTTGGAAAAGGGGCACATTGCTATACCTGTGTCAAAACAACAAACAAACAAACTGGGCCATGCTGTAGAAAATGGAAAGGGCAAAACAGAAATTTGGATTTGTTCCAGTGAATTTCTTAAATTTCTTAAGGTGATTTCTTAAAGTAGAGCAACCATTGACTTGAACACCATGATTACTTTGTAACTGGTTGCTCCTTATTAAGAACTGGAGCGAGGAAAGTCTACATGGCCCATCCCATTCTGAGCAATTCTGAGTTTCATGCAAAGGAGTGTTCACTTGTCCATTCTTCTTCCCCCTGATGTGTAAAATAATTCCTCATTTTATTCTCCTGAGGACTTTTTCCCCCCACAGCCATACATAATGTGGCTTGAGAAAGAATTATTAAAAGCTTCCTATTCTGTATGCTGTATTCTTTTGAGAAAACCTTTTTGGTCTGTGTATCTAACTGGATGATTTTAAGGGCGAAAGCAGAAAGAGGTCAATGCCACTGATGGGACACGGTCCAACATTGGCCCAGAAATGCTGGTCCCATGAAAAATACAGTGCCATCCCGAGGCAAATGCCCTGCTGAGACTTTTGTGAGCAACTCACCCACTTGTGTTCTGCAAGCCATGCAGTTGCTTGGCAGAACAAGGGAAGGCAATGGAGATGCGGGTGGGGCTGGGAGGAGCAGTAAGTGCATCTGGGGTGGGTGGCTGGGGAGCACAGAAGATTGAGGAAGAATTAGGTTATTACATTTCCTCCTTAATTCTTTATCAGGGCTGTCTCTGTCTCTCTCTCCTTCGCTGGAAGAGGGAGAGGAGGAAGAGCCGAAAGAAATCAATGCATTCTGATTTTGTAATTTCCCAGGGTGCTTCACTCGGAGCACAGGGCGTTCGGGGAGGTGACATAGCCGGTCATGGAAGCTTGCACGCCGCCTCCTCCTCTCTTTCCCCTCCACCTTTTCTTTCCTCCTTCCTTTTTCTCCTGGTGAAAGAATTCGTTGGAATTTCACAACCTTTGCGTGCTTTTGTGAAAACACTCATTTGGGTTTGCACCAAGCCGCTAATGGCGGATGCCGGGGTTTGCGAATCCCACGTACATTCGGTTCTCGTTATGGCATGGAATGCGCCGTTAATAATGCATCTGTGAAACTCAGCTGTGAGGGAGCCAAATAATTATCCCACCGTAGCGTTTCCTGCTTTAGTGTCATCACAACTGGGGCTTCATTAAAAGTCCTAACAGTAGAGATCTTGTATGGTGTAGCCTGTGTGTGTGTGTGTGTATACACACATATGAGAGAGGAATGGCTATATATATATATATATATATATATATATATATATATATATATATATATATATATATTGTATATAATTTAAATTAACTGCAATGCTACGGCTCAGAGGTAATTTGACTTTTTGAAACCGTGGAACCCCTGTGAATTTTCTTCTTCCTCTCCCTCTGACTGCCATATCAGCTGATCATCCCCAGAAGAACAAAAGGTTTATCTGAAGCTATGAAGCATATATTCACCAGCTCCTGGCATCTAGATAAAAAAAAAAAAAGAGGAAAAGGCGAAAAAAAAAATCAAAGGACTCCATTGAACATGTTAATACCGAGCAAAACGTACACAGCTAGACACTAAATCTTACAGGGATTTAAGCCCTTGGAAAAGTGATCCTCTGATCAGGTCTTCTTGGGGTCGGTTCCCTTAAATGGGGAACCAAGCAAAAAATGGGAGATAATAAAAGGGTTTTGAATAAAGAGGGTACTTATGTGCCTGTCTCCTGGTTTGATTGATTGCATGATTGACCAGGAAAGGGAGTTGACAGGCTATTGAAGATTGACTACCAGATACGAAAGAACAGTATATTTTTGATGCGCTGAACAACAGTGCTGTTCTTGCATCTGACGAAATGCAGGCAAAGAAAATCACTGCCCTGTGGCTGGTTTCACACAGTAGTCTAAGCCAGAATATGTTTCATTTGATTTTGGCTTACTATGTTTTGTGAACTTGGCCATTACTGCATTTAAAATCTAGTTTATGACTTAACATGTTGTATGAACCAAGTTAATGGTTCCTTTAGCATGGAGTGTGAATCTAGCCAGTGTGTGGATTTTCGCTGTCCACAGGAAAAGCTTTAGATCAAGGACAGCCCTTCTGATTGAATAGGAAAGACTGTATGTTATGGGAATGTAAGAAGAAACATACTAGGGAAGATCAAAAATTCATCTAGTCCAACCTTCTCCTTTCCTAAGTGGCCCACTAGATCCCTCCTGAAGGCTGAAAAGTAAAAGATGAATGCAGTAGCATTTCTATTTCCTCCGATCATAGAGATCATTTCATATAACCATGACTAAAACATGACTTAGTCATATTTTCAGGAGCTATTTTAGCTACTGGCCATCGCCAGTATTACACTATGTATTAGGTGAAGAAGACCTTACTGTTCTTGTGTCTACTGCCAAACAATTCCCTTCGGTGATTCTATTATTGTATATCGAGATGGGTATTGGACCCATCCAATACTTTTTCTTTTTGTAATTGATCCTAATTTTATATGCCTGTTCCCCCACAAAGTCAGCTGAATCCATCTCAGGGGTACCAGGTTGGGTGAGATTCTTCCCCCTTACAGTGAGAAAATGTTGGGCTAGAAAGTCTTGAGCTCTGAATTATTGTAATGGTGGCCTGTGAAGGACAAAGCATCAAGGGTGCGTTTCTCAGTAATGACTAGTCAGGATAGCTGCAGTTATATATTGTGTTAATTAAATTCGCTAGGTTTTGTATAGTACAATTTAGAAGACTGTTTATAAGAATAAGATATATTCTTTATCTTATTCTTTATAATATATAAGAATGTTAATAAAATAATAGATTCAAGCCTAAAACCAGCCATTTATTTATTTATTTATTTATTTATTTATTTCAAGTATTGATACCTTGCCTTTCAGGAGGGTAGCTCATCTGATGCAGCTTAAAAGTTGCAAATAAAAATGCAGTGAATGCTATTGGAAAACAAATAGAAACACTCCTAATCACTTCTCATGGATTACTTGGTAGTCATTGTCCTTTGTGGCACAGGAAGAAAGAACCTTTGAAAAGTCCCTTGTTTTGTTCCAGCCTTGGGTTTCAAAGAGGTTCTTTGATTGAATCTTCTCCTCAAAGCTTTGCGCAGCCTTCTTCTTCGCCTGCCTTGAAGGAAGAATCCATCTGAGCGGGTTTCTTTCTCATGGTTTTTCTCTGCCTTCTTCATCCTGTCTTCAGGGATTTTCCCATGGGGCAATTGATGCTGATGGTTCTTAGACGTAAATATGGCGGGCTGTAGTATAAATGCAAAGATCTGAATAGCACCATTCTTTACAGGCAGGAAGCCCCGAATTCCCTCTTCACTTAAAGAGGGATCTTACAAGGCTAAATGAGACCTCCAAAGATTGCTCACCCCTGCACTGAGAAGTACAACATGGTTTCCAAAATACATCTTGCTCTCCTGCATCCACCTCACCTCACCAGAATCTGCCTTCCCCTTACAGTTGCAATCATTTCTCCAGGCTCCAGTCCTCCCCCTGCCCCACAGAACCACAGAAAGGTGTTATTGCATTAGCTGTCTTCTGAGATACGAGATTCAGGTCAAAAGGGAAAATGCCTTTCTAGAGGAAATTGGGTTATGCAGATTGCTGGAATATCTACACGGGTGTGCATTTAAGGGGCAGGGGCAAAGCTCCCATCTCTGTGATGCTTTCTCATCTTCCCTACCACTTGATATAATTTCTTTTGTGGTTTTACGCTGAAGGGGAATTGGGTTAGTTTTAATCTCAATCTCTCTCTCTCTCAGGGAGAGCAAGAGAGCTCTTCTCTATTAAACTCAATTATTAAATGGCTAGGAAGGGAGATTCACGTTGGTTTAAGATCAGTTGTCTTCTGTTGCGTGTTTCCACGGAAGAGTCATTCTGACATCTTCTGCCACGGAGTGCCTCAGTCAAGGCACATTATGAAGAATTTTGAAGTAAAATAATAATAAACGGGGGTGGAAAATAGCTTCCTGCTGGAGGGGAAGAAGTGGAGGATTCATCTTACTTCTCTTTATCACCCCACACCACTCCGGTTTTCTGCTAGAACTGCCGATTGGGCACTGGGCGCTGGAGGTGAGGTGGGGAGGAGGGGAGAAGAGAGAAGTGTTTGAATATTGTGCTATGAAGGGAACAGTCCTGCAGTGAAGCAGTTGTGATATTAGAGCAGCACTCCTAAGAGATCCCTTGGCTCGCGTGTACTGATCGGAGTGGCACATTCCCAGACAGCTGGTCGCTCAGCATGGGTTGTGCATGCAGCAAAGAAGTTGGCACACTGGCAAAGAACAGGTAATGCTCTAATTTCCCCAGTGCAGATGCGGCCAGGAATATCTTAATTTATTGGTGTGCTGGCATGCAAGAGGGAAGGCTGGCTGTGCAGCCTTGCATAACTATTAGCAAAAGAAGCAGGGGGAAAGAGAGAGAGGGAGAGGAAGAAAACCATCAGCTTTTGCTGGGACTTCTTTGACTAAAGGGGGGTTAGAATCGGTGATGTTTTACCCCCCTCTTTTGTTCCATTTGGGGTGGCACTGAAATGTCCTTAATTTTGGATCCATGAGCAGCGCTCCAAGACAGCCCGGCTCTTTTGGGAAAACCGAATATTCCAAAAAGTTAGCTGCTATCTTAGACCTCTCTATTTCTTCATTTGAAGTTAGTATATAAATAGTAGCATCGTTCAGAACTTTTGTTGCATTCCAGCTGGTGGCTGGTTTTCCCAGTTGTTATCACCATCTAAGATCAAATCATTATTTGGTCATTAGCCTTTCCTTTTGAAAAAGAGAGCAAACTGATCTTCTGATAATTTTGTCAATTGTCTGGGGGGGGGTGTACATAGGGGGGCATTTTTCTCAAAAAAGAATTTTTGGAGCTAGCTGGTGCGTTAGATGTTTGCTCATACTGTGCTTCTGGGTATCAAGCACCTTATCATTATTCCATTGGCACCCTTGGCGTATCCGCCTAGCAAAATTTGCTGGGCCTCTTGTGCTTGATAGATAGATTAGGCCCTTATATAATTCTCTTTATACGAGAAATTGAACTGCCTTTGAACAGGCAGACAGCTAATTGCTAGCAATTTGTGTTGCTAACAAGAGGCAAAATGGTAGCATAACATTAGGCTCAACAGTCTGTTAACTAATTTGCTGAATCAGATTTAAAAATATGCCCTTGACAGCAATGGGTTTCATGACAGTGCTTTAAGACGGATCACTTGGTGCTTTTGTATGGTGTCCTACAGCATATATATTTGGTTTAATCTAAACCACGCCATAGCTACTATGGAATGCAGTTGTGAAAAATGCTCTTACTCCTTCAAATGGTTAAAGTAGCTTGAAACTCCAGTGTTCTCCAACAAATGATACAAGGTAGCATCATGGTCTCTGAAACCCATTGTCCGTTTTGAATGGTAGCCATCAGTAGCCGTATCTTCCACTTCCTTCCTGATTGGTGGGGTGCCAGGGAAGGGAGGGGCAGTTGGCTCTTGCCAAGGATCAGAAGTGGCTCCAAAGGTTGAAAGTGAGAATTACCCTAAGCCACGATACTGATAATTTCTTTGGTTTATCCTAGAGAAACTAAAGCTTTGTATGGAAGCTTTGCTTCACACATGCACACTCACTAGAGTACACAGACAGGGCTATCCAGTTCTTCAGAAGTGTGACAATAGGCCATGAGGTTCCTGTAAAAAGCATGTCAGGGTATTCTTCACTAGAAAATCAGGAATATCCACTTAGCTTCCTTGAGAGACAATTTGCTACCAGCAGTTTGTTACAATGCATGGCCGCAGGTGGTATTGAGTTGATATTGTAGGAACACCTGGTAGTTCATGTGAAGCAATGATAAGTAGCAACTACTGTTGCCCAGATTTTATTCCAGAAGGCATCCCAACATCCTTGGAAGATCCCAGGATTCCTGTTAAGAAGATCAGATAACAGGCTATGGAAAATACCTCCATTTGACATGTAGAGAGCAAATCCAGTTTAATCATGTTATAGGAAGGATAAAGGTAAAGGTAAAGGTTTCCCTTGACATTAAGTCCAGTCGTGTCCGACTCTAGGGGGCGGTGCTCATCTCCGTTTCAAAGCCGAAGAGCCGGCGTTTGTCCGTAGACAGTTCCGTGGTCATGTGGCCGGCATGACTACACGGAACGCCGTTACCTGCCCGCTGAAGCGGTACCTATTAATCTACTTGCATTTGCATGTTTTCGAACTGTTAGATTGGCAGGAGCTGGAACTAGCAACGGGAGCTCACCCCGTCACGCGGATTCGAACCGCCGACCTTCCGATCGGCAAGCTCAGCAGCTCAGCGGTTTAACCCGCAGCGCCACCGCGTCCCTATAGGAAGGATAGCTTGGCATTTTTCTATATTCTGAAAATATTTGCATGCAGAAATCCCTTTAACCTTTTGGAAAAGAACTGGATATTGGATGCTGTGGCTCTTTGCATATAACTGTCATGGTTCTTCAAGAGTTCTTTGAGGTCCATTTTTCCAAACGACACAGCCTATACAGTTCAAAAGCTTGCCACTGGCAGCTCCATTTTTAAGCCTGGCAAACACACGCCAGATCCGATTTCATCAGGGCTGCTTGCGTTCGGAGAGGCACGCTTAATAGGATTGAAAGGAAAGAAATGTTACTTTTCATCACACTAGACAACAAAGAGAACCAGGGAAAACGAAAATATTATTTCGTTTGAACAAATTACAGCTTGTCTCTCGGGCTGTTTCTTTCTTTCCAGGGCGTAGATGAAGAAAAGCACTTTAATATCATTCCATCAAACTAAAAATTTAACTACATTTTTTTTTTTTTTTTGGTACAGATAAAATGTGTTCGGAGGATTCAGAGAAGATTAAAGTTCACCTAAGAAAAGAGTATTCAAATTTGAACAGCTAATGGAAGCTTGGAAAAAAAAAAGTTAATGTCTATATCTTTCCTCTAAGGGACCTAGATTTCAGTATTCTTATAAAAACACATTGAGTTGATTTCATTTCTGGGTCTCCACAGACTGCATTCTTGTAATTTCAGTAAGTGTTATAAATGTTATTTTAAGTACTATAATGCTAATCCCTACTGGCAATAAGGGGTAGGAGGCACTGCTTCCATTACTAAGGTAATGTTTACCTCAGATAGCATATAATTGTTTTCTTTTTATTTTTTCCTGCAGTAAACTCTCTGTTCCCAATTGCTTAATCAACCATGGAAAAAAGGGGGTGAGGGTGGGAGTGGGAGGCCGATTTGACTGGCTTAATTTTTTGGTTGATCACATTAGAGCAGAGTTTCTCAACCTTGGCAACTTTAAGATGTGTGGACTTCAACTTCCAGAATTCCCCAGCCAGCAAAGTTGCTAAGGAATTCTGGGAGTTGAAGTCCACACATCTTAAAGTTGCCAAGGTTGAGAACTCCTGCATTAGAGGAGCAACGTTTTAAGTTTTCATCCATGGGAGCTGGGTCTGTGCATGCAGTTGGCTACCCTGGTGACTCAGAGTGGTGATCCTGGCAGTAGCTTGACTGTCTTATTAATATAAATATCACAGCTGTGGCATAAATCATCTTTGAACTCTTGGGCATGTCTTCATTGCCTGAGATCCAGCAAAAGCTTCCTAGAACCTTGCAGTTGTTCAAACAGTTGTGTTGCATTCCAGTCACAGCGCCGCACGCCGCTCTTGCTAGTATCAAGACATGTCTGTGTAAGTTTTCTCCTGCGTCGCATCGTATTTCATTATGCCTTATGAAAGTTAAAAACTTTTCTTCTTCCATTCTCTCTCTCTCTTTCTGCTGCAGAACCATGCCTTGGACTCTTTGTTTCAGGATCAAATCATGACCTTCCCAGTTTTCAAACAACCATTGTGCACCTGCGTTAACAAATCTGGGTGCAGGAATTGGGTGTTACTTCAATTTGACCAGTGCAAATGGCCTGTAGCCTTTTTATAGCAAACCAATGCCATAAATGCACAAAAGGTTAGCAAGCCAATGCTGTAAAGTCTAGAGCGTGGGGAAAAGAGGAGGAGGAAGGAGTATTAGGTATGTTTGCCACCTTGAGTTATTTATAAAAATAATACAGGTGGGATAAAAATTAAATAAATAAAATAAATAGAATAAAATAGAATAATTTAGGAATAATAGTACACAGTTGCTTTAGAAGTCTCAGGGTCCAATGATTGTGAGTCCATCCCTCCATCTGTTTCTCCTCTGGAATGCTCATATGGAGGAGTTCAGAAGTTTCCACTTTCACCTTTTTCATCAGTGTGTGTGTGTGTTTTCAGTTAAACACAGTTTACTCTTAGATCTGGACACTAAACGATGCCCAGCCTAATCTGAAGCTTAGGTAAATAAGCCAGTTTTGTCAACTATAGTATGAAGGCTGGCTTTCATACTGATCAATTGACCAAACTGGTCACTCTAATTTGACCTAGCTGCTTATTTCAGTTAGGTAAAAGGAGAAATGGGACATTATGGGATGTATTGGGTGAGAAGAGCTAGACATACAGTACCAATGATTCATGTAATGCTAATTGATAATATAAATTATACATCCAGATGAAGATATTGACTGAAGTGACTAATCCACCACATTTCCCATTATAAGCAGGAAGAATGAGAAAGAGAGAGAGATTCTTTCTTTTAGCACATAAACAAGTCCAGCAAAACAATATATTAAGGGGGGAAAAACAGAAAGCAATGTTTTCAAAGGTTTCTGCAGTCTACGCTCCAGGGGAAAACAGGCACTCATCTATGACTGAGATTGCTTCGCAGACACATACTTCTGGGCCTGCGTTATCCCCTCTCCACAGATGAGCAGAAAATACAGTTTGCTTTTTCCTTCTCTCTTCTTTTCTTATTTCTGGTATGGTGTCTATGGCCCATGGAGTTCTCCAGGCTACTGAAATTTTATCAAGAAACCACAACAAACATTTTAATGGAGGCATTGCATCGGCACTCCCCCAACACAGCACTCCCCAGAAGTGTTGGGACTTCAGCATACCATATTCATCAGTAGCTGCTCACCAATGCTGAAATTTGAGTCTGCCCTCACCCAAGTTTTGAGCTTCTCTGGTGGCAGCAGTTGGGAAGAAACCTACCATGTTGAATTATTCATAGCACCCTAGAAAGTCAAATCTAGGGGCATTGTGGGAAATTAAAAAAACAGCTTCCCATTCTCAGTTGCTGCTGCTTAGTAAGACATCATCAGGGAGGTGAACAGGTGGGTGGTTTTCATAACGAAGAATAAGTAGAACCTACTGAAAGTGTCCCTCCCGCCTGTTTCTGTTCTTTTCATTTTTATGGAAGCCTGCTCTTATCTTTTCAATTTCTGGTTGCTGCCTGATTTTGGTTTCTCTTTTTAGGAACCACATTATTACATATTCTGTCTTTCAAACAGAGTCCCTTTTGGGAGATGGGTGGTGATAAATTTGATAAATAAATAAATAAATAAAATTCCTTTTCAGTGTTGTGAAGGTATCATATAAGATTATATAAGAATGCTCATACCAATTAATTTCTTTAACAGTGAAGAACTAGTTTCAAGCTAGTTGTGAAATTCCAGAAGTAAAATTTAGAATTAGACTTCTTAATGTGAATATAAATATGGACATATTTTGTGTAGCATTGAGTTTTGTTGTTGGAACGCCCATGTGTCCAAGCCTGCTTTACTTCCATTCTCCAGGCCCCCTCTATTAAACAATGTCATCTTGTAGGACTGAGGAGTTGAGTTTTCTCTGTCATGGACAAAACTGTCATGGCTGTGCCCTATGGAGCAGCCTCCTCCTGAGATCTTGAGAGCCCCAACCCTTTTGAACCTCCAGAATGCCATAAAGACCTGTCTTTTCCTTGAGGCACTGAGCCAGGATGTTAGATGGGGCCTGTAAAGGTATGTGGGAAAGACCTTGAGAAAATGGGCCCAGAGACGCTGCCTAGGGAATGGGCAGATAAGAGACAGCATAGCTCACAGCTGGATAGTGGGTGGGGCAAGAGGCTCAGAAGGGTCCCTCCCTAGTTTCTTGGGCTGTAAAGGAGATGGCGGGAGATCTGCACTTTCAGACTTGCAAGATTCTGTTAATGTAGCCTTACAATAAAGTAGAAGTAGCTCATCTGGTCATGTTTCCTGTCTGGTCTACCTATTAAGGCTGATGGGGCCAGTATAGGTGTGGTTTGTCTGATGAATCTATTATATGGTGCCTCAGTTATTGTATATGATTATTTTAATTCTGGTTTCTGTTTCGTTTATAGAGCTTTTATTATATTTTGTTGATTGTTGTTAGCCGCCCAGAGTTCATATGTGAGATGGGCAGCCATATACATTTTCTACATCAATAAATTCTATTCCATTGTCTTTTCCCTACCCCCCCCCCCCCCCCCCCAGGAATGGGATGGAAACTTGCTGGAATTTTCCCCAGTGAATCAAGATGCAAAGCAATTGGCACACATGTCATTCAGGCAGCCATAAAGGTACCCCAAAACTGGCCACATTGAAATGACTTCTCAAGTGAAGATTGGAGATAGTTCTTAGCACAATCTTCTCTAGCAAGAGAAGCTGTTTCCTGGTTTTTTATTGCTCTTGATTGCTAGGGCTGCTTAATATTGTGCGAAGAATCCCAATAGCAAATGGTGGTAAAGACAAATTAGAGACTTTTTGGCTCTCTTAGTGGGTCGTCTCCCAGCAGACTTAAGCAAGGGCACTGTAAAGAGACTCCATCTGTAGGGCCTGAAAATGCCATTTCCCCATCTGCTAGATGGATGGTGAACTCAGCATACTGTAGAGCAGGCAAATACACTTCCAAGCCAGGTTTCCAAATGAAGCTGTGAAAGAGGAGGGAAAGAACAGGCTTGCATTCAAATTGGAGACGGCAGCTTTTTGCAACCAAATCTAGAATGACCATCTGAAAGCATTCAGTGGGTTTCCTTTTAAATGCTGCAGGAGCGTTCACAGTTGTGCCTAGACAAATAGTAGAGGAATTTGATTTGTCAGTGTGGAATCTAGGGATGAACATTTCACTATTGTTATTATTACACTTGTTTATTTTATTGATGTTCTAAATGCTGTCGAATACCAGTTTTCTCTTTTGAAGAAAGAGACTAAGAGGGTTATTATTGTTTTAATAGCAAAAGCAAGTGTGGACTTCCGTGAATATTTAAAGCAGAATATCAAAACCTGAGCCTCAGACACCCCCCCACACACATTTTTTCCTGAGTGTTGATTATGTTATATGACTGACATATGTGTTCATCAATGGCTCTTTAGAAATGTGAAGTGGGGGAGAAATATCAGAGAGTAGGGAAGCTTCTGAGAAAGGAGATTTCCCTGATTAATTCATGTCATGTGTGTCTTTGTACATCAAGCTGGTTGTAACTTAATGGCAATGGATGAAATAGAACGTATCAAAGGCACTAGGAAGGGTTTTGCTTCTACTGACTGACTTTATATATCACATTAAGCCATGGTTTGTTTAACCATTTTTAAAACCAGTACAGCTGATTTCACACTGTATTTCTAAACAATAACCAAATTAAGATTTAGGGCAGTGAGTAGCTGACTGCCACTATGACCTCTGCATATACTTAGAAACTCAGATGCTTTAATAAATGGACTACTTGACCCCAAGGTCAAAGGCATGCCTTCTGTTAGCTGCTCAATGCTACTTTCAAATGATATTTCCCCATCCTCAAGGAAGTGATGATGCTCTGAATGTATCTTCCTCCCAGAAATTTGACTTGCAGCAGAGTATTTTTGCTCTCTTTTCTGGAAAGCATTAAAAAGTGTTTGCAAAGTGAAAGGATTTATCTGAATGCTTATAGTTTTTCCCCAGTCTTGGGAGATATGGTTGGGTGCTGAGGAATTCATTACCTCTCACATAATGAGGGTCAGCGATGAGGCTGTCCTAATAATTTCCTGGTCCCTTATTGTTCTCGGAGACCCATTACATGGGGAGCTCTGACTACTACAACACTCCATGTAATAAAGATGCTGTGGAAGCAGGAGACCACAAGCAACAACTTTAAGATGGGGGGATGACACTCCATCAGTGGACACCAAGGCATCAGAACAGCTTAATCGCTTAAATGGAGCCTATTTGTAAGTTTAGTGGAAAGGTGTTACAAAGAAGTCTTAGCCGCCTCTGTACTGGCATGTTTGGAAGGGAGATCAGTTATGAGACTATTAAAATGTTATTTTGATAATTAAACCCACAGCTGTTGTGAGGGCATTGGGGGCAGCAGCTGATGAAGCAGCAGACTGCACAATGGATTGGCTAAATAAGGGGGGAGCGAGGAAGGGAAGAACAAAGGAAACATGGAGTCCCATCATTGTGCATCAGAGAGTGCATCTGTGACATCTTGCTGGCCTTCCGTTTTGATGTTCCTCTTCACACTAAAGAAGACATTTGTGGAAATGGTATGTTGAGGAAAGAGAAGATGTTAGGCAGTTGTATTTCTTTCTGACAGTATTATCCATCTTTTAGGCAGTGATCCCCCTTCTCTTCATTGGGCATTGGCTATGCTGAGTACTACAGAGCTTTCCAATGGTGCAGTGAGAGACCTTCCACCACAGAGCTGCTTTTGGAGATCACCACCTTCAGTTGTTCCCCCAAAGAGTATTGTGTTGCTCTTCTATTGAACAGGTTGACACAATATCCTTTTTTTGGCTTTCTGCACTGACTGTTCCCAACCATAATACTAAGGTATTGCATGGAAACCAGGCCTCTGTGAATTGTTCAATATATGCAAACTACCAAGTGCACTTCCTAGTTTAGCACAAGACCACTGAGGCTATTCCATTGGTTCCTGCACAAGAAGGATGGCTCTGATCTGGCTGAGAACCCTAAAAAAATCAACCAGTTTTGTGAACAGTTATTTGCAGATAAATAATAAGGAAAAGCAGAAACAGATCTGGGTTCTGGCAGTATCAGGACCCTGGAGAGTTCACTAAAGGAGGTTTTAAAATTAGTTTGACACTCAGCACAACAGCTGCTGTTCCAGCATGGTTCCTGTTTCTCTCTCTCTTTTTATGGTAAAATAAGGCCCATATAATCCATGTTCAGTGCTGGTCTGTAATCAAGTGAGTTCTTAAGAAATCTAGGAAACCTTACGGTCCCTTAGCTTGACCTTTGCTTGCAATCCATTGAATCTGATATTTCAGAGAGTGGGAAAACACAATCAGGGTGCTTCAGGCTTCCTCTGAATTAGGGTGACCTGACATTCCTCTTACCCCTTGGGTTCTTTTGAAGCCTTTGCTGGATTACAGGTACATTTTCTATATACAGGAGATTCTGTGTTATTTGCACATAAATAATAAGGAAAAGCAGAAACAGATCTGGGCTGTTTCTGAAGAGCATTCAACAATTTGCATTTGTTTAATTCTTGTTTTTACATAGAGATGAAGGTCAGCTCTTTTCTATGAGTTAGTCTCTGATCTGTCTGCTTGCAGCCATTGGTCTTCATATATTAAGGGTGTATATTGGACAAAAAGATTATTGCACAAATTTAACTTGTCTGTCAAGGCAACACCTAATTTTTAAAAGGGCAGTACAAAACCAAACCCTTGTCTGGTTCTGTCAGTGGTAAACTTTTGTGTATTTGCTCTTCCAACTTCAGCTGCAATGTCAGTTTTTTCCCCTTGGTGACATCTTTGCTCAGCACCCTCTCTTGAATACATAATCAGACACTGTTGCATAGACCGTGATAGAGTAAACCACAAAAAGAATACCAAGTGTGCATGTTTGTAGCTAAATTAGCCTCTGGTTAAAAAGAGGAACGATGCTCAAGCAGATATCTCTTGTCAAAATAAAACAAATCACTACTCTCTCTTCAACTTTTCAAGCCACCTTTCTCTCCCCCCCCCCGATCTTGAAAACATCTTCTGTAACATCTGTTTTTTCTCTCAATCAATATGCTCCCTTAAGAGAGCCTAACTTGTAAAATATTATATAGAACATCGAGCATGTTAATTGGGGGACTCTCTGTAATATCAAGTTGTTAGTACCAGGTATTAGTACATCCCTTTTCATTAAAACTCAGGGAAGAGCATTCAGGTTCTTTAGCTGTAATTCCTTCAAAAAAAAAAAAAAAAAGCTCTCCTTGCTTTTACTTAATGGAGATGCGAAAAGCCTAATTCTGGATATCTGTGAAGACTTTGCTGTGAGAGATCCATTCTGGAAGCTACAGTTCAAAGGTAGAGTAAAGCATCTCCTATTCAACAGGGAGTAGGTGATGAGAAAAACTTGGTAGAGAAAGATATTGTAAGGCTGCCAGCCTGAGCAAACTGTTATGGGCTTAATGGATCGATGACAGATTGTACTTAATGGTTGATTCACCTATTGTACTGAGCGATGGTTATTCTAAGGGTTCTTCCCCACACTCCGAGAGCTGTGCTTTCCTCCCATCCTTGAGCCAGGAGGAACATACATCAGTTGGAAAGGTGTGGCCTCAACTCTTCATGCTGTAGCTCTACAACAAGAAGGGCAGAAGGGCAGATGTTCACTGTTGGAGTGAGGGAGTGACAAAGCTGAAGGACCCATACTTGATGTTGGGAGACATGCAGTGGGGTAGAAGAGGACCGAGGCATGGGAGGTTACTGATTGTCATTGTGGGAGGTGGCAGTAGGTGATGTGGGGTTACCAGTGGGAAGATCATTGAGGTGATAGTTGGAATAGCAACCTCACAGAAGGTGATCCTTGAGGTTGATATTCCCCTGATCTTGGCCCCAAAGAAAAATAGTGGCTGGGGAGATTCTGGGTTTTTTTTAGCAACCAAAGGAGAAAAGTTCATGGAGGGTGCTATAGTGGGCCAACTGAAGGCCTGCAGGCCAGCTTAAGGCCTGCTAACCTCTTTCATGGTCCATCTCCATGTGACATGGGATGTCTGCATAGAGGAGGGGTCATTCCATTTTTCCTGCCAGATCACCTTGATCCAATTTCAGCCTGCCTCAGTGGCAAGCCAGCACCAAGATGGAGGTTTTGCTGGGTTTTCATAACACCTCGTTGGATTACAAATCACAGTAGCTGGGTTCACATAATATACTGTATGTCAAGCCCTCCTTATTAGGCTCAGATTTAGCTGAAGCTTCTGAGATACATGACACTGCACAGCTACTGTAGGAATGAAGGCATATTGTGATGCCAGAACTGATGCCATTTCCAACATCTGAAGGCTTCAGACAGTTATGCGTTTGCCCCATCTTCTAACATGTTGAGATTAATATTGGCATGTTTTTTGCACCGGCCTTTTCCATAGGTTAACAGAAACCCTGCTAAGTGGCAGTTAGTTGACGTTCTTCATCTAGCTCCAAATATGTCTTCCACGATACAGTAAGCCCAAAACAAGCAAAGTGCATGGGGTGAATCCATATAAGACAATGTCATAGGTTCAGATGTCCCTTGCTCTTTTCCCTCTACCCTGAGGATGTGCTTTATGCAGTTTAGAGCAACTGTGGAACAAAGTCATATTAACATAGCCCATGGAATGAATGGTCTGGGTGCACATAGTGTCCTAAGCCATGGCTTGGGATTATGGAATAAAGTATAGTTGGTTGCATTGACCACAATGTGCTAAAATGCAAATTATAATTTACAAGCCACAGAAACTGTGTTGTGACAACAAGCTAAGCCAACATCAAGCAAACCATAGTATGGCTTAGTGGAATGTATGAACTAGAACACTGTGCGGTCCTGAACCTCTCCCTCCTTACATATCTAGTCTCCTTGAACACTCCCTTGAGTCCCTGAGGGGGGGAAACCCCAATAAATACATTATTCCATTGAAGCGTAGTTTCATGTTCTGAAGGAGTAATGTAGACATTCAGGCCCTGGTTATGTCCCATCAGGTCTCTCCCATCCCCACATAGGTATAGAAACATGCACAAATACTTTACGTATGCACACGGTAAAAATTCTCCTGTTGAATTTCTTGTTTGGATAGGATCCTGTACATGGAACCAAATGTATGTAGAGCTTTTCAGCATGATCTATTCTCTGCCCCACAAAATTAGCATCTGAAGTATAGAGAGAACATTGTGGATGATCCTCATCTTGTCCAGAATGTATATCCAGCATGCAAGCAACCTCCATCATGAGACCGGAGCTACAGCCTGAACTGCTTGGAGCTTGCATCTCCTTCATGCAATTATATTATTACTCTTGTTATTCTGGGCAACTACAGCTGTTGTTTTTAGTTGTTGCATCTTTGGGCCTCAGCCTGTAAATGACAACCCTCTGGACATATACTGTCAGGATAAGGTGGGCTAAAAGTCCTTTCCAACTGCATTTCTATAGATTTGTGCTTTAGGTGGCAGGATGTGAGGTGAAGAGAACAGATAGAATTTGACTGTCCAATCGCTCTTTTATGGAACATTTATATTGCTTTCCAGAGTTTGCAGAGCATGCTAGAAGTTCTCACCAGTGGAACTTTCCAGCTGTTCAGAACAGACTGTGTTCGCAAGGCATGTGCGCTGCGGCAGCATCAGAGTAACCCAGTGGCGCTGCCACATCTCCGTTAGCTCACTGCTCACTAGCTGCGCATCAGCACTGTAATCATTTTCAGATTTACAGGCATTAAATATTTTAATTTAATGCTTTGGCTCTCTTGTAATTCATGCACTTAATTATATGATAATTACTCAAATTAAAGAGATACAGCTGCTGCTGTATCAGTTCTTTAAGGGATCCAAGATTTTTTTTTTTTTGGAATTGCCGTTTAATTTCTATGTCTTATGTGCATGTGTACATGTGTGTGTGTTTGTCTGGGTTATGTTGTCTTGGCATCTCCCAACAGGTGAAAACACTGTGCTAAATTTAAGAAGTCTCTAACAAAGACAACATACAGATATAATTATTTCACTCTTCTCTCTCCATCTCCCCCACCACCCACCCCATTTCTCACTGGAGAACAGAATAAGCATTTGGCAGCTGGGGACTGGGCACAGTACTAGTTGTTTTTATAGCTCCTTGCAGATTATGTTCATAAAAACACAAGCTTAGGCTGAGCTCTCTGCATTTGGAATCTAGTTCTTGGCTGCAGGAAGGAAAGCATGCTAGTCTGGGTGGGTGGCTACATTGCCCTGTCCCACCTAATTATAAGCTAACAAATTCTATCATGTGCTTATTGGAGAGTCTGTAAAAAGCCCATTCGTGGGCTGTGAGCCTGCTACTTAGGATGTTCGTCCACATTTGAAATCACATTGAACTCCCATGCAAACCCTCAAGATTGCCAGAAGAAGAAAAATGGCTGGTTATCTGAGTCAGGCTGTGGAGCAGAATTCAGAGGGGACCTAGGGAGTAAAGTCCAATTATTTCTGGCAGATCTGGAGAAAGAGACCAGAAGAAAAGCTGGATATCTAATACATACTGCTAAAAGGGGGAGAAAGAAACAGTTGGAGCTAACCTTGCCCATTGCTTTTCTGGCCACTAGAATGGGCAAGTTTATAATTTACTAGTCCATGCTCCTCTATTTTACATTAGGTGTCCCTTCATTCATTTTTAAAAATGGTACTCTGCCTTTCCATAAGCACTCTCCATAGAGTGAAGGCTATCAACGTCTTATAGGGGGTGGGTGGACGGATGGATGGTTAATCACAAATCAGGCACATTCTCCATTTCCCTGGTTAGTTGGCAATCATAGAACCCATGTTTATGTACTTCACTAGATGTGCCCTTTCATTCATGTTAAAAATTGGTATTCCTTCCCAAGGACCTGGGATAGGCAAATGTTGTTGTTTAATAATATTAAAGGTATTGTCACAGGATGTTCCAAGTAAAGCTGCCTTTTGCAATTGACTGGTGGTGGTTTTTGTCAATGTGGATGGTGTCCAAGTGGTGCTCCAGATGTTTTGGGATTGCCCCCAAGGTGCCTATTACTATTGGGACTATCTTTGCTTTCTTTTGCCACAGTTGTCCTACTTCTATTTGCAGGTCTTTATATTTTGTGATTTTCTCCATTTCTTTCTCTTCTCTTCTGCTGTCTCCAGGTATTTCGACATCCACTGTCATGAACACCATTTCAATGTTCTGTTAACATCGTAACGTTTCACATGTCAAACCGTTTTCCGTGTATACCCGTCTTGCTCATGCCGGGGTTTTTCCATTCCGGCGCTCTGTTTTGTTTTGGAACTTTGGAATGTATGTTTGGGTTTGCACTCCTGTTCAAGGTTACTTTCCCAGGTGCGTGTAACAGTTCCTAGCACCTGGGAGGGGGTGTGTGCTGACGGGTGCTTGGGGCGGGACTGGATTGAAGGCAAGGCTTTTAAGTTTGTATTTGGCGCGCTTTTGCTCATTCTCAGCTTTCTCTGTATTTGCATACTATTCCTTTAATAAATCAGTTATCTTTAAGCCCGAGCTTGTGAGACTGAGTATTTGGGATTAGGCAACCATTACATCCACTATCCAGACTTTTTTGTCTTTCTTATCAACAATTGTTAAGTCTGCGGTGTTGTGTGGCAGATGTTTGTCTGTTTGAATTCTAAAGTCCCAGAGCATTTAGCTTCTTCATTCTCTATTACTTTGTCTACTTTGTGGTCCCACCAGTTCTTGCTTGCAGGCAAGTGCTATTTCTTGCAGCTTCTGTTCAAAATCATCATCATCATCATCATCATCTTAGTTCTAGTTTTTATTTAACTCTCCAGTCCTCTGATTTTCTGAATTGCTGCTGTAGTGTTAAGTTTGCCATCAAAAGGGTTACAAAATTTTTAAACCCCTGTATGCAGACAATTTTCAGCTAGCTTACAGCAGCTGCAGCGTCTTGCTGATAGATTAAAAGCAGCTCCCAACCTCAGAATGAAGTACATTCAAACTCCTGTGGAGTTAAGCTGGGGCGAGGCCTCTGCAGCTGTCACTTTTAGGCCAAGTTTCCAACTGAACTCCCAAGGATAAGGATACAACTTTTTAGAGCAAAGTTAAAGTCTTCTAAATATGGGAAACCAATTACTGATTAAACATGTGTGCCTTCCAGTTAAAGGAGCTGATCTTTTGCCAATGGGAGGGCATTGTTTTTAACCACCGCATCTCAGAAACCTGTGATAGTGCCTGGGTTTTATTTTTCTTTGCACACAGCAAATACCCGTTTTGAACATTTTCAGCTTTGCCTTTGCAGCACTTTGGAAGGAAAAATGGCCCACAGAGGGGTGAACAGAGTATTTAAGTGGGACGCTGTCTCTGGTGACCCATCAGAAACAGCCATTTTGGCAGACCAGAAGAAGAAGTAAGCAGTGAACAGACAGCAGAGGCTATCTGAAGCAGCATTCTGTGATGGAGAAGATGTGACAAAAACGTCTTCCTGGGTTCTACCAAAACCAAGGTCATAAGGTTACTACCTGCCTTGAAAAAAGTCCAACCATTTTGATTGGAAAATAGATGAAAATTGTAGTGCAAGACCTGAAGTAGGTAAATCTCAGTTTCAGGACCAGAAAACCTGTCTTATAAATGTCAACTCAGCCCAGGTAGCAAGAAACCTTGAAGGGAACATTTCAAATCACTCAAAGAGACACCATCTTAATGAACTCATAAATCAGGCTGGGAAATTCCTCTCATGGTTTCCAAGATTTTGTGTTTACCCCCGACTATCAGTAAAGTTTCCTTTACTCAAATCTGTGTAGTTCTTGCTTCCTTGATCTTGTTCAGCAACATACTGTAGAGCCTGACATTATGCTTCCCTTACATCTTTCCTATCCCATTCTTTCATTGCACTATGAAGTTCTTGGACCTCTGTAGAAGTCCTAGAGACACTTGTTTGAAATTCAGGTTCTTTTTAGTCTATAATTCACAGACACAGCCATCAGGAAGAAAACAATAATCGAGGAACCACCAAGGAGGAAACCATACCCCCACCAAAACTGGCAGGGCAAATTACTGTATATAAACAGGGAGCAAACCCCACACTCCCTCACACTGATGATGTTACCTAGTTGGGTAATGAAATGTCTGCAAGCAAACGACCAAGCTCAGAGAGCACCAAGGACTCCACAGTTCAACCCCCAGCTACAGATATTCTCTTCCATTGGAATTCACAGACATTTAGTTCAAAGACAAAATAAGATAAAGGAAACAAATTTGTTTGCATTTCTGAAATTGTGCATTCATCATTGACTTAGATCAGTGTTTTTCAAGCTTGGCAAGTGTAAGATGCTGGCTGGGGAATTCTGGGAGCTGAAGTTCACACGTCTTAAAGTTGCCAAGTTTGAAAAGCACTGACTTAGATCCTTAAACATTAAGGGACGTTTAGTTCTTTTTAAATGGACTGGTTCAAGTTTTTCTGATTTGAAGCCATACCTTCTCCAAAGCAACATATGTTTTTAATAATAATAATAAATTAAATTTATATTCAGCCCAACTCCCAGTGACTCTGAGTGTTTTTTTCTTTTAAAGCAGTTTCCCCAGGGATCTCTACATTCCAGTCTTCCCCCAATATACGAATATTTTATGAAAGCAATGAATTTTGGCACTTAATCTCTCCATTATAGCCGAGCTATCAAGATGTCATGGAATGTACATAATCAGTCTTTTAAATTTTGGCTAGGCTTGGTAGCTTCACTAGTGAAGGTAGTTAATGAGGCCCTGATTTCTTGCTTCCTATCTAGTAGAGGCAAGAAAAATGCATCCTTTTATGCCAATCACACAGAACAGGAGTTTTTAAGGGTACATAATTTCTAATAAGCCCACCCACCCCTGCCCCCAGTACTGATGGAGTGTTCAGTCTTTAAAGAAATACATTCCTGCCTTCCAGGGCTGGTAGATGGCTTTTTGAAAATGTACTGCTCCTATGGTGAAATATATTTGAGGCTTTCCCTGCTGGTCACCAGAATTAAATTTATGGTTGCCACTGTTAATCTGTTGACTAGATTTGTGGGCCTGCACTCTCCAGCATTCTAGATGTTCAGCAGGAAGCTGTCAGCCACGGAATGTTGACAAACAGTGCAGGTTCTTTAAGGAAAATAAAAGATGGATTTGAACAGGCTGCACGTTGTTGGCAAGAAAGCCAATAGAGAATGGGAGACAATGGGGTGCAGCATCAGTGAAGGGATAGAATCCCAATGAATCTCAGTTAACTTCAGATATTGCTAGATTTTTGGCTGCAAGTCCCAACAATGTGTGTCTCTCCACCCCACCCCCTTTGCTTGTATTTTGCATTTTCAGAAGGCCCTTTGGTGGTTCTCAGATATATATACTCAGAAAAGGGGGATGCTGGAGGAGATAATTGGCAGTATAGTGGCATTTTCCTGTGTGTTTTGGTAGAGCAAATCATACCATCTGCTCAACATCAAGCCAACCATTTTGCCAAGCATTTCCTACAAGCACATTGGACGGATCTGAACGTTGCATGGTTACTGTTGTGGTTTTTGTGAAGGTCATGTTAGTGTGGAGCATTAGCAAACTAACATTGAATAGCTTGGCATAAAAATGGAATAAAGCCCTTGCTAAGCATTAGAAGCAAATTCTCTCCCCCCCCCCCCACCTTTATCTTGTGGAATTTTATTTTTGTGATTCACAACCAGGGTGATGAATGTTGTTAATAAGCATACTTTTTTAAAATGCATGTATTCCACTGTTTTCCTAATAATGAAATTAAATAATACATACTGTAATTCCTATCCAAGATACCTGAAACTGAAAATTGCATAGGCAGTTTAGGTTTCCAAAAGAAAGCAAGCGCCTACATGGCTTATTTTTGGCAATAACCACTGGATAGCAAGATACATTTTTAGATATTTGCTTGGGGATTTTCTTTACTTCCAACTTGGTGGCATGGCTACTTCCTGGGCTTTTGCAGGCAACAGGCTGATGACTTTCATCTTATGAGATTAAAAAAAACAAAACAAAACAAAACCACACAATCATAAAAAAAATTTCCCTGCAAAATGTTCAACAAGGAGAGATTCATCTGAACCCACGCTCTATCTCTATCATGAACATTTTTGCTACTGCTCAGGTGCACTGACTCCTTTATACTTGGGTGTTGGTGTGTGTGTGACTGTGTGTGTGCATCTGTGTATAAATATATAGATCCCCCACACACACAGTGTTATTATAGCTACTATTGGCTGAGCTAATTTATCTTTAAAAATGCTGCCTAGATTTGCCTCTCTTTTTTTCGAGCTATTGTTCTTTCTCTTTCCCTTTTTGAAAAAAACAAAACAAAACCCTGGCTTTTGCACGCTGGGGATTTTCAGCAGTTGGAATATACATGAAAAGAGACCTGCTTCTACTTTCATACAGTCCCTGGATGAATTGGACAAAACCTTCAGCCCCCATGGTGGAGCCAGAGCTGCATTCGTATTCCTTGCCCATATGATAGCATGAGGCCCAAACCAATCGAAAAGTTGACAGTAAGCCTTTTGATTTTGTGGGGAAGCCTTCATCAAGCTGAGAGACGGAAGGGAATATAGCCCAAACTGGACTTCATACTGTGGCAAGTTTGAAATCCCAGCCCAACCACAGAGATGGTTGATTAGAATAGTTGGAAACTATGTCCCGGAATTCAGCTGCAGAAATCCGGCTTCTGCTGTCTCTTTTCCACTTAAGGAAAAAAAAATATTGTAAAGACTGCCAGTGCTTTAGGTCTGGGTTATGTAGACTTTAATACGCAGGTTTGTACTCTTTTGTTTTTTTAAACTCGAACTTTTTTTTAGTACAGGGGGTCCTCAAGTTACGACCACAATTGGGATCGGAACTTCCATTGCTAAATGATGTGGTCGTTAAGTGAGTCGTGCCTGATTTTACAACCTTTTTGCCACAGTAATTAAGCAAATCACAATGGCCATTTAGTGAATCATGAGGTTGTTAAGTGAATCACACAGCTGTGAAGTAAATCACATGGTTGTTAAGTGAATCATGCGGTTCCCCATTGATTTTGCTTGTTGGGAGCTGGCTGGGAAGGTCGCAAATGGCGATCATGTGACCCTGGGAAGCTGCAACCATTGTGAATGCATGCTGGTTGCCAAGTGCCGGAATGTTGATCACATGACTGTGGGGATGCTGTGACAGTCATGTGATGACTGGTCATAAGGCACTTTTTTCAGTGCTGTCATAACTTTGAACAGTTGTTAAATGAATGATCCTAAGTTGAGGCCTCCCTGTATATGTTTTTGATTCCTTATCCTTAAGCTTGGGCAATGTGAGATAAAAGTGAAAAGGTCTTCAGCTTTTGAAGGAAACAGCTGCACCTGGTCTTTGAGGGTTATGTTGGGGGCTGTTCTCCCCAAAATGGGTTGGGCTGAGAGGCAACAGACTAGCTTAAAATAGGAAAAGCATCAGGCATAGATGAAAGAACCATGGAACTGTTTAATGATACAGGAGAAGATGCGAGTGCTAACAGGTGAACATCAACAAATATGGAACAAGACTTTGTGGCTAATTGGGAAAAAGTGGTGTATATGCAGTACGAAAGTTGAGGGATGCAAGAGAATGTGCAGATTGCTGAAGTGTTATATTAACTCCTTATGAAAGCAAAGAATAATAGAGCCATACATGGGACAAATCCAATTGAATGGGCAGGTTCCAGAAAAGAAAGAGAACCATGAGATTAGATGGTCAACAGAGAAAGCAAGGCTATGAGGAATTTTACCTTTGCTCTATTAACTATAGCTAGGTCTTTGACTTTGTAGCTCATGACAGAATGTGGAATATATTAAACATAATGGGTGTGCCAGAACATCTAATTATTTTTCTGAGAATCTTTGCATTGGACAAGAAACTATTGTAGAAATTGGAATTTGGAAAAACAGAATGGTTCAGAATAGGGGAAATAGTGCGACAGGAATGCATATTGTTCTCATATCCATTTATCTTGTACAGTGATATAAAAATGGCAAGATAGGAAGAGAAGACATTTGGAATTTGGAGGCCCAACCCCAACACTTTTAGATGTGCAGATGATCCAACTCTGTTAGCTGAAAGTCGAATTTAGAAGTCAAAATGGAAAGTGAAAAGGATTAAAGTCAAATATTAAAAAGACAAATATCAACCAGTATGCTTAGTGAACTTACAGCTGAATTTGAAGAACTGAAGATTGTAGATTGTTCTATTTTCTTGGGCTCAGAAATAGATGGAGAGAGTGCTGAGTAAGTAGAGAAAATGATTTTTAGGGAGGATGGCAGGGAATGACAAATTTAGGCAAGATTATGAAGGATAAAGATATTTCTATGACATTCTTGATTGGAATTATTAAAGCAATGTTTTTTCCATTGGTAATGTATAGCTTTGAAAGCTGGTCATTGAGAAAGAGTGAGAGAGAGAAGATGACACCCTTAAGTTAAGGATTTGGAGATGATTATTAAGAGTATAAAGGACTGCAAGAAGAACTTAAGTAAGTAGTCCTATACAAAATAAAGACTGATTGCTCCCTGAAGGTGAAGATTAGCAAACAAACTCTCTCACATCCCAGAGCATGGGATGTGAAGAGAGGAAATTGATGCTGGACCAATTTTTCAGTATATTGGTGAATGAAGACCCTATGAATTAATACAACTCCATACTTATACTAGGAAGTATTATCCATATACACACTAGGTGGGCCTTCTTCATAACCGTCCATCTCTTTAGGAACAGCATACTCCCAAATATTATAATGTCCCCATCCTTGCTAGAGTTCCAGAAAGCAATTCAAATTTGGGTTTTTCAGATAGATTTGGGGATAGAGTGAATTTTGGTTGGTCCTGATACAATAAAGGGCAGCTGTGATGAATTGAATGTATGCGTTTCACTTATGTTTTAATATTATTGTATTAATGGAATGGAAATGCTACACCATATAAGCATCAATCAGTATTGGGTGGTGATAAAACAAAACATGAATCTTGATGATTACATTATGCTTATATAGCTGGACTTGATCTTGGTCATGGTAAGATCAGTTATTTATAATCATGGCACAGTCTTAAAGGCCAATTGAAATGCAACACAGTAATTTCACATTCTGTACCATTGATCCTGCAGGGGTACCAACTAATGACAGGATGTATACCCAAACTTATTTTGGGGGGTACTGAGCACATCTGGAATTTTGAGAACATGTTGTGGATTCTGTACTCTTGCAAAATGGCTGTCATGGGGGTTGTCATCATTTGTAAAGCATGGATTTATCCAAGTGGTAGTTTCCACCCATTGTAACACCTTCTCCTATAAGATGTTGCAAACTATCCTGCTTACCTTTGCCTTTTTATTGAGTTGGTGGGCAGACTTCCAAATATATAAGCTGCAGTTGCCCATCTTTAATTTTTGAGAAGATTCATAGGAACTATTTGATCATGGCTTTTGCAGTAAATGAACTTCCTCTCTCCCCAGTGTTTTAAAAATATGTAAAGTCAGTAGTACCAGTCAGGGATCATCTATGCACCAACAATGGACACCTTTGGGAGACTTCAGTAGTAGAATATTGTGTGATGGGCTCATACATAATTTCATCCATCTCTCCTTGTAGTTGACCCAAAGTTGCTTTGCCTTCCAGCTCCCCAAATGGTTAATTCTTTTTTGTTCTTTGGTGTAGCTGTTCTGTATTGGTATGCGAAAGTTTTGAAGTCATCCCTCCCTTGAAACTTCCTCCCAATTTGAAAATAGAGTACCAGAGTACCATTGTTGTGTGGCTGTATGTCTGCATGTCTGAATTCTCTCCTGTTCCTAAGGCACAAAATTCTGGTGGTATGCAGGCAGTCTGGCTCTGCAGTTTCTTTCCAGGAGCTCATTTGTATGCGGAGGGGATTAAGGGAGAATTTACTGTAGCTTCACCCCAGGGAGTTGTGAACTCCCTAGGAACAGCCTCTGACGAAAGCTGTGCGCTTGGTAAGATTAGAACAAACCCTTTTCCAACAGCAAGCATCTTGGTCTACTTGCTAGGCCTCCAACGCCAAAATCATTTTCATTTCTAACCTTTTTGATCATCCAACCTCAAAGACGGCTTGTGCCAAAATTGGCCAATTACTGGGTGGTGGCGTGGAAGCATGTTGGAGAGAAAGGCACTTCTAAAAACAGATGTGCGAGAGAGGACTTTCTATCTGCACTCGTGGTTTTTCCCTTTCTCCCTCTTACCGATATTTTTACAGCTGTTGACATATATTGAGTTACATGTGGCTGTGCCATATCCCCATGGTACAGTTTCAAAGATCTGCTCACCATAAAGAGAGCTGGTCGCAAGTAAATGACTCTGACTTCAGGAAAGCACAGTAGTTTAAATGTTACTATAAATACAGGGGCTGAGACATTTTAATTATAATTTTTGAGTTATGTTGCACTCAGTGAGTATACAAGGCATTTACCAAAGAAGTTCACAAGCGCTCAGGTTACTGTATTGTGCTCTCTTGTGGTTCAGACAGTAACTACAGAAGCTAAACTGGTTTGTGCCCTACATAGTTGTAAAATCCACAGGGAGGGGCAGGCAGGAAAGGTTTGGCATAATGTGCATTGGCAGCAAACCCTCATAGTTCTGCCAGGAGGAGGCATCTGGGTCTCTCATTGCTGGACTACAAATCCAGAAGATCAGTGGTGGGCGCTGCTAGGAGTTGCTGTTTAGAGGTATCGGGAAGAATACAACTTCCCCATTCTTGCTAACAGTGGTAGAAAAACTTGCACGACCCCTACCTTCTCTGCTTCCCTTCCCTTCCCAAATCTCTGCAGGGTTTGGGGCAAATTCATTCCTTGCCTTTCCTTTCTTGTGAAGTCTTTGGCTGAGCAATCTCCATATTGTGCAAAGGTCTCCTGGCCCTGGTTCTGCTCTTCCCATCTCAGCAATGGGTGTGGCAAAACCACCCCTTTATGGTACATCTTCAGCACCAGTCTGCTTCACCTAGCATGGCAAGGGGCTATGGGCATTGTAGTCCAAACCATCCAGAGGGCTTGCCTGCTCTTGATTGTAGCTGTTCATTTGCTCCCTGAGCTACTGTATGGGGAAACTACAGTCAGGGATGGCCATGAAGAGTGAGAGAAGGAGATTAAAGAGCTGCCGGCCATGGAGGGATGAGCACTGAGTAATTCAGCATCTCACCCTAAGTTGAAAGTTCAGGTCATGTTAAAAATGAATGGCTAACCCTAAAGCCTTGGTCTCATCTATAGGAGGCAGAATGGAAGTTATTCGCTCTCACCTCTCTTTCTCCAGGAATAATTAAAGGCCTTCTCATTTAGGCCACTGCCTTCACCTCTTTTTAAAGCGGCTTGTACTTGTCATTGTTGCTTAAAGCACAACTTCAAGCGTGTCTTCGGTGATACAGACTGACACGTTTCCTTTATGAATTCTTGTGCATTACTATTGATTTTTCACTTTGGTTTTCAAAATCCTACCTCTAGGTACTCTAGAGAGCTCTCCACACTGCAGTAATAATGTATTGTCATTTTTAATATCTCAGGACCTTGACAGTATATTCATATTAAAAAATCCTTCCTTCCTTGCCCACCCGCAAAAAATGAAGGGGGCAGGGGAGGAGAACTGCATTGAAGCTATTCAGAGTGAAGAGGCTTCTTCTGGAACCCACTAAAACTAGAGAAAATCATTGCAACAGCTAAATATTAGGACTGGCAAGGTGGAATTCATGCCCAGGACTGCTGTAAGTTCCTAGGGAAAAAAAATCACTTGCAACCGAGAGATTGCTTCCTAGTTCTGAATGGGCTATAAGATGCCTTGGGTAATTTAAGACTTCCCTTACTGGAAACACCACTCCAATTTATTATTAATCATTTATCAGCTTTTAATATGCAGCAAGTACCAATGCCTTTGCTCATAGGCTTAGTATATCTATCTCTAGCTATCTCTCCGTCAGACCTGACTGGTCTCAGTGCTTCAGTCCGATGGAAACCCCTTTAGAACCTAGGGAACATCTAGCATAGATCTCAGGATGGGCCAAAGCCAGCCATCTTTGGGGCAGATTCTAGGGCAGAGTTATTTTTCATAGGTTTTATTTGCTTAAGTCATAATATTTCAGCTTCTTCTGAAGGCTGATACAGTCCGTCAATATGCTAGCAAAAACATAGTATTTGGCCTCTTTGTGGTTGATCCTCCTATGTCCTTGTTTCAGAGAGCAGCAAGTAAGGTGGGAAACAGCCATCAGGTGCTTTGGTGATCATGTGCTACTTATAATTGGCCTATGTATGTACTACTCATGTGCCAGGCTGTGTAATGCTTGTGATGGTATTCCTCACCTAGGTAATTAAATAAATTCTGTAGGACAGAGAAGCTTGCCAATCTCCTTCAACTTAGTCTCCTTGGAAGATGTCATATGAACATCTGAATGGTTTGGGGTATCTTGTAGAACTTTTCAAATGAAAGCGTGGTGTGCAATATTTATAAGGAACCCACTAAAGAAAATCAGTATTATTCATAGTTTACTAACATGTAGCAAATTAAGGGTTAGCTAGAAAAGACCAATGTCTGTGTGTGTGGGGGTGTTCCTTGTGACCCAGATTTCCTTTTCTCTTCTGTTTTTCTTTTATGTCTGAATCTCAAGTAAAATAATATTCTAGCAAATGCAACTCACAGGTGTCCTCTTATGGGCATCCCAAGGTTTGGGACATATGCCCAGAGACCTCTGTGATTTCTCTTTCTGAGCATTTCCATCTCAGTCAACAGCATGTCCTTTGTCCTTCTCCAACCTAGTTGAACCATCTAAAGGAGGAACAAAATTCCATTGCAGTAAAAACTCTCTCTTGCTCTTGAATCCCTCAAGTTGGGGGTATGAAGAGGTGTAAAAAACTCAAGCCAACAGCAACAACAACCCAACTGGAAGTTGAAGTTGTGAGAGAAATCTTTTCTCCTTACAAGCCTGCAATGCTTTAAGTAATAACCCCAGAGGTGAAAGATGGAATGTTCTAGAATCAAGGCATTAGCAAGAGATTTTTCTTCTTCTTTTTCTTTGTATGCAAGTCCAGGGGGGAAGAGATCCTTTCTTCTTCAATAACTTTTTTTTCCGCCTGATTTTTGTATGTGAGACTGTTTGGTCAGAAAGGAGCAAGGTCATTCCTACTGTGAGAAGCCTAAGCTTTGAGTCTGGTTCAGCGATGGCTTTTCTCCTTTTTTCCCTCCCTCCATCTCTCCTTTTTCTTTTTTCTCCTGAGGTGCAGATGGCCACATTTGCAGGTTAACTGGAACAGCTGGAAGCATATTATTTGCTTCCTGCTGCTTCCTCATATTTGCTTAGAATATTTCTTCATTTTTTTTTTAACAGCAACGTAATTTACAGCTAGTCAGGCCACTGACAAAAGCAGGCGTGTTCCAAATCCGCTTCAGATTTATGTAATGCTGTGGCTTATCAGTGAATGAAGTCATAATTATTGCTTTGTACCATTAAATAGCATAAATATATAAACTGTTATACAAATTGCAGTGAATGTTTCCATGAGGGAGCTCTAGACCAAATTTTAATGTAGTGCATTTGTCTGTAGTGGCAGTTTCTAAGGTGTATAATAATGTTGATAAATTTTACTCGAGCAAGTGACAGTTTACAGCATTAATCTTGGTGTTAAAAAAAATAAAAATAAAAATAAAAATAGCAGCAATTCCCACTTTATTGGCTTCACAAGGGAAGGGCAAATGGTCTGAAATCTTTGCATCTGAGTCTAGTTCATGCTTCCTTTTAAAGCCTTTAACACTTTTGGGGGAAGGCATCTACAGGATTATCTTGTTGAACATGAATCTGTTCTCTAACCCCATCTGAGAAGATTAGCTAGAGAGGGTGCAAAAGAGGTATGTCCTGTGGTGGTCCTGCGATGTGGAATCTCAGGATATTTCATGGAGTCCACCTCACTGATGTTCCAACCTGGTCTTAAGATGTTTCTTTCCCAACCAGCTTCTAAGCGTTTCTGGTAAAAGGGTCTTTTTACATTCTGGATGTAATTTTTACTGCTGCTTTTTATTTGTAATGGAGGGGTTCATACATACAGTATGTCTTACTGGACTGCTTCCTGATGGACAGCAAAAAGTGGAGGTCCTTAATAAATGAAATAAAACTAAATAAATGATGGGCAGACTGAAATGGCTTCTTGCTGGAATCACCGTAAAAACTGGCCCTTTGTCAGATTAACCCACTGTGTAGTTTGTACCCAAATGCATTATTATGTGGTTTCCCCTTTTGCGTCAGAATTTAGTACCAGTGTAAATACGGTTCCATTCCACCAAAATGGAAGAAGTTCCAAGCTGTCAGCCCATGACTTAGACCAGGCCAAGAAATAACTCCATGGAAGTCTAAAATTACTTTTATTAAGATGGACTATTGTAACAGAAGCTTGCAAGTCTGATTATGCTCTACCTCCTCCCTTTCTTATACTCATGTGGATGCGGGGGGGATATCTGTCTGAGATGTTTGCATATACCTTCTTGTTTTGGACTCAAGCCATGTTTTTGCTCCTTGTTGCTTTGTTAATGGATCTCTCCTCTCTCTGTCAAGGTCATCCTCTTTGCTCTCTCCCAATCAGGAAACTCAAGAAGTCCACTGTAGTATTCAGTGGAGTGGGGAGTCCATGCTTCTGATCTCTCTTGCCATGTATCCACAGGTTTTAAGGATGGATTTGTCTCATCTATGTCTGTTGTGCATGTGTTCTTCCTCTGTGTTTTTGCTTGGATCCGAACCCTGGCCCATCTAGTCCAGCAGTCCTGCACAAAGAAATCTCCTAGTCTCCCAGCAGATGGCCTTCAGAGACAGTCACACAGCCATCCAGGCTAATGGCCATTGGTCCCCATGACTTCCATGGGGGGTTTGACCCCTTTTTGAAGCCGGCTAAGCTGGCAGCCAGCACCACATCTCATGGTAAGCAAATTCCAAAGTGGAATTACATGTTGTGTAAAACAAAACAAAACAAATTTAAAAATCTTTTTTGTCTATCCTGATTCTTCCAGGATTCAGTTTCATTGGGTGACACATTACCTTCAGCTTCCTTGTAACATCACTGAAGGCATTACTGAATTGAGCTTTTTCAAAAAGCCAAGATTCCTCCAAGATGGATACCTGCACAGCATCCTGGCCCCTCCAACCCTTTCTTGAATGTGTGTCCACATGTATCTGTCTGCATCACAGTGTCCTCTCACAGCCGAGACAGCCCAAAGAGGGCTGGAAGTGGTGTTTTCCCTACTGTCTCATATCAAGTCACAGTGTGTAGACAGGGTAGAATATGTTGATTTGCATTTGGGAATTGGCCTGAAGTAACAGGGGTATGATGCTGGCTGTCTTGTGGCTCCAGTGGATTTTGCTGCTCAGACCTTGGTCTCTGGGCTACAAGGGAAAGCAGAAGTTTTCTCTTAAATGGCATGATTAGTCCATTAACCTTAAACTTGTCCTTGGTTTAAGGCATGTAATTGAAAGTGTAACTGAAAGGACTTGATTCAGGTACATCAGTAGCCTCTCTGGCAAGGAATTCCTGTTGGTTGCTGCCAAAGGATCCCCCAGTTCCTTGCTTCTCCTCCTTATATTATATTCTTGGGGTAGCTTACAGCTCTGACCCCAATCCTCACAGCTAAATTCTTTTATCAAACTCCATCTCTTGAACAGCATCTGTCTAATGACTGCACAAATCCAGAAGACCACTAGGGGACAGCCAAGACATACAAATAATCCTAACACTTTGCTGCCATCTAGTGGCCAGTAGGATGAACAATTGACTAGTCTATGTGTACTTTCAAGGAGTAATAATAATCAAGTAAGTTCAGTCAGTAAACAGTACTATGGGAAGGAACAAAATGCAGCGCACAGAGCAACCAGAACAATGTGATGCCAGATTGGGGGAGGGGTGCTTTTCATGTGCTAGATTACCTTGAGCAGGGCTTGGAATTTCAGCTGAGGACACCACAAATCATAGCCCTGGGATGGGCGAAGAGATGCTGCCTAGGGAATGGTCAGATAAGAGGGAGCATAGCCCACAGCTGCATAATGAGCAGAGAAAGAGGCTCAGAAGGGACCCTCCCTAGTTTCTTGCACTGTAAAACAGATGGCAGGAGATTTGTACTATCAGACTTTCAAGGTTCTGTTAATGTAGAAAGGTAACATGTATGTTAAAGCTGTATGGCAGCAATGCAGCACAGACATTTTCTGGGTGCACAGTGAAAGTCAGCATGGGGGCAGTAAGATACAGGATGGTACAAGTTCTTGCCAGAAACAGGATGGGAGGGGGGAACATGGCAAAACACTTGTGCAGATATGGCCAGGTTGAGCATAACTCCTGGTGACCTCACAGACATGCACAATGCAGCTTTCTTGGCAACAGAAGTGCTTCACTCTTGCTTTCTTCTGGGAGGTTTTACTATGCAGGGCGGTCTTCACCTTTGGTATTCCCTGGAGGTCTCGCCTGCAGCTTTTTAAGATCAACCAGGGTCAGCAAGGGGCTGCCTATCTATCTTATCAACTTCCACATCTTTTTTGCTGAAGAATCCAACATGAGTCATAGCTCAAAATGATAGTCAGGCAAATCTAAGAAGCATAAGGCTTGCAGGTAACTTCATCCAATCCAATATCCCTTCTCTTCTTCATATTACAAAGGTGAGAGAAGGCCCTGAAACTAGTGCAGTGGAATTTAAAAGAGGAATCAGCAAATGAGGTGCAGACACTCAGTAGAATTTGACCATCTTTGGGAAGTTTGACACTTGACTTGTCCATGTAAAATGCTGTCCAAATTTTGATTTTCAAAACAGCTAGAATAATTGCCAGAGTCTGTTGTATGAGATTTGGAAATGATGTCCCTCTTGGAATCGATTAAAGCTGAAAATGCTGCTGCTGTGGCTACCAAGACATCTCTTATCACCATCTGCTGGAAATACGTACTAAAGGTTGGAGGCAGCCAACCACTTTATGACTCCTGTTAAGTGGATCCATCTTCCTAGACCACAAATAAGCTATTTGTGTAAAGCTCTGCTGGGTGCCTTAAGTGTGTGTGCTTTATTAAACACATGTTCAGATAACCCCCAATAATGGTTTCACCCAATAAATATGTGTGCCAAAGAGATCTACCTAATGCACTCATTACTGTGCAGATCACTTACTTGCATTTATTTGAAAAATACCCTTGTGCCAGCTCCTACCTCTCCATATACAGCTTGTATTAACATGCTGGTTATGAGCCTGTTGAGATATGCACATTTTTATATATCTCTGTATACATATAAAGGGTGATCTATCTATCCATCTAAGACACTACCCAACATTTCATCATGATTTAGTGTAAGCAAGGGACAGAAACCATGGGACAGCCATGTAAATGAAGGTTTGGGGTCCTGTCAGGATAGCTCAATGTTCAAGACCACCTACTAAATTATGTGGTTCTGAGTAATCTGAGATGCAGCTGGAATGGGGAAAACCAAGTCTTCGCACCTTAATTTCGATCCACCATGAGAAGGGAGCTTAATATGCTCAAAATATGTCCCTGAAGGTACTACTTTGGTGTAATTTAACTGGGTTAATCCAAAAAATAATGGTTGGACATGGGAAATAAATCCAGTTTTAATGGGGTCAATTTCAGATTGATTCAGAGGTGTTTATGCCATTTACTTTGACCAGAGCCTTTTCCTGAAACCAGAGTAGAGAGACAGGTTCTGACATAGCTATAACAGAAGTGCAAATCAGGGGGCCATTGATGGACACATGACATAATGTGGGGTAAAATCTATTTGTGTGTGTGGAATGGAATGGAATGGAATGGAAAGGGAAATCCTTTGCAAATTGTCAATAAGACCTCTGGCAAGAGAGAGGAAAGTGAGAGGAGAATTCCAAAGGTACTAGATGAAAGAAAAAGAAAAATGGTGGATATAGCCTTGGCCACCACTGGCACGTCACTCACAGTAGCCAAGAGAGTATTTGGCCTTGACCAGAAGAACTTGAATCAACTTTGATCTAGTTGCCTTGGATGCCATTGTGCAAGAAAATGACCCAAATCCCATACAGCCTCTTGTGAAATTCTGAAATCCTAGAAGTTCTTGTGCAAGATTACCAAAATAGTGTGACACTTTAGTGCAGTCACATTCACTGATATGCCAGGACTTTAGCATTCTGATGTAAGATTTTGGAATTTTGGTTTTTTTTGGGTGGGGGGGGAGCCATGGCAATCTTCTGGGAGTCTGCAGATGCTGTATTGCCATCCATGCTCCAACCAATGGCCCAGGTGACCCATGCATTGGCAAATTGCAGAAAACCAGGGGTGCTTCCATCTCCCTTTGGCATCTCCTGGTTGGTGGGCCCAGCAGATGTGGCTGGTTTTGGCCAATGGACTTTCATGGTGGGAAAAGTCGGGACCATCCAGGTCAAACCCTTGCATGAATCCAGAGTTTTGTATGACCCTGCTTAGATTTTGTGCAGCTTGTATTGTTCACCGAGTCATGCTTGTTTAGAGGACGGTGTGTGTGTTTTCTCTGATGCCTCTTAAGACTGAACAGTCCCTGTAGAGCTTCATCATTATGCAGATTAGCATGATTGGATGTTCTCCCAGAGACTACTCTCTAGGCAACGTAAGGGCAGAAGGCAAGAGAAGGTAGCTGGTCCTTTCCTTCTGCAAGCTAGGATAATCTCCTGAGTGCTTAGCAGGGCAGAGGGGAAAAACAGATCAGGATTCCAGGCTGAATTGGTGGGAAATTATTCTTTGTCCATGAAACAGGTGAGCTGTAGGATTCACATAATAAGTTGCAAAGCTTGCAGGATAGATGTTACCGATCAAGCCAGAAGGAAATCTTTTTTGGAATTTATTCTTTGTGTATTGAGGCCTTTTATGATTCATCAGTAAGTAAATATAAGCTAAGGGAGTGATTTGTTCCTAACAAGCTTATAAAATACTAGAGTCATTTGTTAGTTTATTGGTGTTCTGATTATAAACATTCCCTCATGCACACTTCTTTTTGTCAAATTAACATTCAAAATACAAATACAGTTGCTCTGATTTTTTTAAAAATCTTCATTATTTTTGTACTCTAGAATAGTAAGGGTGGTCTAGCAAAATATTGTGTGCATCACACATCTGGCAAACCAGCAGCTCTCTATAATCTTTCAGTGCATATTCTGCAAGCTATTTTGTAGATATCTGATTTTAGTTTCTCTTCTGTTCTATCTCATTCATTAATGGAACTCAATGGGCTGGTGGGCTACCATGAGGTTATTGGGCCCCAAATGACACATACTATTTTTTTTAAAAAAAATACATGTATAAAAATAATGCAGCAGGGAATATGTTGTCTGGAGTTCTGGTCTTCTGTTTTCAAGGTCGCCTAGTCTTCTTTCTGCTGTTCTTCTGGTTTTAGGTTTCTCTCTGCAGTGCTTATCTTCTATATGCAAATGCTCATAGAGGTGCATTTAGAAATGTGACCCATCCCACTGTGCAGTCCTCTGATGAAGTCCATTCTATACCTAATTGCTTCACCACCCTATCAAGTCAAATAATTTAAGCCATCCAATGAACACATCCCTTGCATATTGCTTCACAGGCTGGTTTTCCTTACTAATGGAATTAATATCATATATTTCATCTTTCAAAGCTCCTTTGTTGTAAAGATGACAAATGTTCAATGTTTTATAGATATCTAAAAGCTCCCAAACTATCAGACTAAAGTTCTGGGAATCCCATAAGCTGTTTTGAAATTCATAGTCTCAGTACATCTCCTCGTGCAGAAACAAAAACTTCACCAGTTCAGTACAACTACAAGTAACTCAATTTAAAATTAACGTAATTTTCATAAGTCTTATACAGAAGGACCTGAGCCACACCTCCCTGATGAATATGCTGATCAGAAGGTAGCTATCCAGCAGATAGTGTGATACAGTTCTCAACTGCTTACATGAATCAAAATATGTACTTAAATATAGTTTGAGAGGTTTTATTATTATTATTTTTGATGTGGATTAATGGGAACCCAAGAAAAAATAATGCAGGCATTGGATGGAGCAATGGGTAAAAACCTGGTGGAAGTGACATAGACCCCAAGTTGGATGCCATATACTTTCTCCATAGGGGAGATTATAAGATGCCATACACACACACCCAAAGTTTTCAGCAGCTCCTCAGGATTAATCTTGGCAGAAATGCTTGTGAGCTGACTGCAAAAAGGCAGTGACAGTTGGTTTGCTACCTACTGTGAACACTGAATGGTGGTTTGGGGAATAGTCTCTGTGAATATCTTTTACCCTTTTTAAAACTAGCTTTTCTGTCTAAGTTGTCTGATCACTGTGGTGAAGTTCTGGCCAACAATGCTATGGAAGGCAGCCCCTAACAAATAGTCAAGAATAAAGAACATATATGAATTCCCACCTCCATCATAAAATAGTTCCAAAGCCAAATGCACACTTTGAAATTCCAGCTCATCTTGTTGCCTTTTTTATAAGTAATACCTAGACATATCAAGCTCCCAGTGTTATCATTTTTCATTAAAATGATGTTTCTAACCACTGCAGACAGCTTTCATATCCCTTGAAAACGTAATAGTAAAATTGTCATAAGAATGAAGCAGGCTTAGAAGATTTTATTAACCAATCTCCAGTTCATAAAAGACATCAGCCTTGTGCCACTCTAGATTATATAAATGTATTTTGAAAGCAAAATTCTGTTTTTGAAAGGAAGAGAGACAATAATCATAAGCACTAAGCACCAGTGGAAAATGAGAGGAGAGAATGAAGATGCAAGGGTCAAGGATAGACAACATGATGAATTCCAGATGTTTTAGACCACAATCTCTTGTAATTGACCCATCTGGCTGGACCTGGTGGGAGTTATATCCAAAATATCTGGAGAGGACCCAGTTGCTGCCTACTTCTTTCCCTCAGTGATGATGACTAGATGATGTTGTCAATTTATTTAGTAACAGTTATAATCAGCTTTAGATTGGAGATGTGTGAATTGAGTTGGATGGTAAACAAGAGACATAGTATGAGAAGGTATATTTCTAAAACATTAAGAGTAACTTAAATTAAGATAAACTAGAACTCATTCTTACCATTTCCATGTTATGTTGACTAAAGTTGGGAGACCCAAGATGCTCCAGTAAGTTTCATGTGTTCCTAGGCATTTGAATTCAGGTCATCCTAACACCTATCTGACACTTTGTCCATAGTAGCAGATAAGATTTCCTTGAGTTCGGAATGGCTAAGTCTAACTTTCAGGCTTGTAATTAAATTCGGGAGAGAGAGATACAGTAGTTGAATGTTGATATCTGTGAGTACTTGAGGAATTATCTCTGTTTAGAAATGAAGCAACCCCTTACTATCTGATTACTAGAAAACTACAATTTGAGACATCTAATTAAAACAACAATCTGGTGGAACTTTAGAAAACTTTTTGGAATAAGCTTTTGTGGACTAGAGATTACTCCATGCGTTCAATTGAATGAACTCAAAATAAATGTGTTAGTCCCTGAGGTGTTGCAAGAGCCTTTGTTGACTCTGTGTGACCTTTATGTCATTGCACTTTTTACACCATACATGGTAACTCAGTTTATCCAAATGACTCTCTACACAAAGCTCTCTCTTAGTCACTCACAGGTTTCTTCTACCATCAGAGGTCAGTTGCGTGATCAGCACAGAACAAAGACCTTCTCTTTAGTAGCACCCCATTTGCAGAACTGCCTCCCCAGATACTGGTTCTTTCTCCCCTCTTTCTTCTTTTTCTCCTCGCCATCAAGATAAGACATCTTTTATTTCATCCAGTAGTGTGATATTTCTTAAGCTTCAGCTTGTTGCCCTGCCCTTTATCTTTTCTACACCTATTTTTATTTAACAACCTATTTTATATTTTTTTTAATGTACAGTTCTTACTATTGTAATGCAAATTGTGCTTTTTTTTAAGTTTAAGGGCATTCTGTAGTGTGGTGAATCCAGCAGCCTATACTTTTGAATGATAAAATCTTCCATTAACTAATTACTCTAGCCCTTATCTTCCCGTGAAAAGAAGCCTCCCCCCATTTGCCTTTTAAGTGGCTGTGGTGTTATTTGACTGGTGGATGGGCAAAAAGGCAGGCTAAATATCAACATCAAAATAGAAAAAGCACAAGTCTCTGTGTTTATTATTAATTGGGTCTATGCAAGGCTGCAAAGTGGTATACAGTCATTAAGGGCAGGAGGCACATTAAGTGCAGCACAATGGCCTTGGCAAAGGATTTCTGCCTCTACCTGTGTAAATAAGTATGGATAGTTTTCTTCATAATATGTGACTGGATTATTTTCCAGCTGATTTCCAGTTCTTGCCCCAAGTGGCCAACAGATCAAAAAAAGATAAGGGTCAGTTACAAGGTTGAGCTCATTCTCTGTTGCTATGGTAACTGACCTCCAGCAACCCTCTGAGGACCTACACCCAGTTCCCCAGGTGAAGCGTTGGCTGCCCATGTCATCAATCCCAAGCTTTTCACAAACCCAGCCTGCTTAATTGTCAGGGAGCTGTTCCAAAGAATTCCTTTTGTCCCGTTTCTTCTTTGTAAAGAACATGCAAACTCATTTGTGTCTCCCAAAGGTGTCTGGGTGAGAAAACACTTATGGGAGGTGCAAGGGGGAAGCAGGGGGGGGGGAAGGATATGGGAGAGCACTCTCTGGGGGAAACAGTTGCAGAAAATGATGTGATGGGTTTTAGGGAAGCATTTTTGTCTTCCTGGGTTTCCTTGGCACAACATGATGGTAAAATCTTGCCTGGAGCATTCTGCATCTTCAGAAAGGGATGACAGGCAAGTATTAAGGTCCAGATGATGTACAAGAAGCAAGGTTTGCTTCGATGGCACATGAAACTAAGGGTATTCTGACATGAGAACGGCTGTTAAATTAGCCAAGGAGGCAAAATTTGCTTTCTTGCTGATGCTCTAAATAGTCCTTTGCCTGGAATTTGGTCCTGTTACCTTCTCTCCAGTGTTTAATCACAAATCAATACTGTAATTGTGTTGTCTGTCTGGAGTGTGAAATGAGCGCCTTCCTCACCCTAGCTAAATTAGAAAGGCGGAGAGGTTCCTTTGGAATCGGAATGAATTCAGTTGCTCCCCTCCTACCTTTTTAGAAGGTGAAGTCATGAATAAACAATGTTCTGGTGTACTGAGATTCAGGGAGGGTGTGGTGTGCTGTGGAGTTTTGTTGTTGTTGTTGCTGTGGTGGTTAAAAGATGCCTGAAAGAACAACTCCATGCCTGTTCTGCAAAGCCAGACCTGTAATTTTAGAAATAACAACCCTTCATCCATTTTTTTTCCTGTGCTGTCACTACTAGTTCTGTATATGTCTATTAAGGTTTGACTTGCATTTGTTGGGGTGGAGAAGAATGAATAGTTAAGATTACCAAATAGGGCATGTTCCCACTGAATGGAGGAAGGATGTACTTAATAGTTGCACAGATTTCAGCCTTTAAGGGTGATAGTTGAATCCCTTCATCATGTATAAAACATGCCCACTGTCGTTACCCTATTTTATTGCAATGAGATAGAAATGGGCCATTCTGGCAGGGGGAAACCCTGGGATTTGCATGCTGAAGCCAACGGTGCGGCTCAGAGGCAGGGGAACATGGCTCTCCTAATCCTCTCCTTCAGGGAGGATGTTGCTGTTATGAAACCAAGCTGTAGAGAGGATGGCTTTGTTTTGTTTCTTAGAAGCTGCTAGAATAGCGGTGGTCTTTTTCTTAGTTCACCCAAAACAAATACGTGGTGCCCCAAATAAGTAAGTAGTAGCATGTCATCCTGTATTAGTTACTCAGCGGGGTGTCTCTTTTATGTTGTCATTAATATAGTTTATAATTGTAATCTCAACAGCTTCTAGAACGGAGGCTTCACACCACATTATACATAATAGAGAGGTCCAGCCAGGAAGGTTTCCTCCCATCGTCATCCTCATTTGTTTGCAGGTCCCTTCTCCGCAAGACGATGCCGAAAGTGGCTTGCTGTTCATCAGAGGAAGCGTGGTAAATATAAGAGTTAAAAAAAAGAGCACCCAATGGGAACAATTATGAATATTGAAGTGTCAGTTGTCCTCCTCTCTCTTATGGGATGATAGCGCTCAGTGTAATTCTTATTAAAGATACTGGGTTTTGCCACTGGAAATAAAACGCACTTGACTGACAGAGCATGATGCCACTGTGAAGAAGGGGAGAGAGCCAAGCCGTGGGAAATATGTGGCCTTTCCATGGCTTGTTTGGTGCTTTTGAACAGTAGGAGCTGAATTTCACCATTTGCTCAGCCGGGCTACTGACCCTCCTCAATTCTCCCTCAGTAATAGGTGTAAATTAGGGATCTCCAGATTCCAATCTTTTGGTAATCGTGGGTACCGCCCAGGTTTCACCTTCAGCATTCACATAATCAGCTCTCGTCCTACTAGCTTTCCCCCAAGACCGGTATGGAAATAAGGATATATGTCTGGAAGGGATCAAATGCTTTTGGAGACAAAAGTAGGTACCAGGAACATTGCTGAATGCTATCATCTCCCCATGATACTTTTACACAAAGCATTCTGTTTCTCTTTTGGCCTGACACAGTTTCTGCCAGATAAAATCCCGCAGGCCTACTTGTTTTAAACAAGGACCACGTTCTCTCCTTCTCTTCCTCTCCCCTCTCCCTCTCTGTATGGAGAAATGAAGTGTAAAATTAATGCTTATTATTCTGAACTTGGGAGACGGAAAAAGAGACCTGAGGAATCTCTGATTGGAAGCCGTGTTTGTTCATCTCTGAATCAACAGATCCGTAAGCAGATTGAGGGTTTAAGGAGAGTAACGCTGGAGGGCAGGCACAGTGAGGGGCAGAAGTCTGCTTTATATGTCAAAAATGAGAGGGATTGCCTATCATTCACCTATTAGGTTGGTCTCTCTTCTAGGTGCCTGCTGAGCTGGCTCTTCTGCTCCTCCTTTCCATATTTCTCCCTAGCAGACAGGGAATAAATAGGGAGGAAATAATGAAGATCCCCCTTCATTTCAAGTTCAGCCACTAAATTGCCAGCACTATTAAGATGACTTGGCCTCCTTGTAAGCAATCTTCTCTCGTTCGAGCCAGCCATCCTCCAAGGACCTGCTGGTTCCTAGATTTCAAGTTTACTATTGATTGAATTATCCTGTTTAGATGGTTCTTTCAAGGTGGTGGAGTACATGGATCTCTCTATCTCTGTCCCATCTTCATAATAATTTTGTGAGATGGGGCAAGCTGTGAGATGGGAGAGTAGGCAGTTACTCTAGAGGGTTTCAGGTACTTGGAGAACTTGGGTTTCTAAGAACTGTGGAAAACTTGGCTCCTGAGTATCATTGTCTCTATGAGCCTCTCTGCTTGACATGTAGACATCAGTCAGCATGGCCATTTACTAAGAATTCAGGGAATTCTAGACTTAGATGACTGCACTACAGGATGCTGAGCATTTGTTTATTTGTTAGATTTGTATCTTGTCTTCCACTCAGGAGCTCAAGGTGGTATGCATAACATTCTTTCTTCCCATTTTCCCCACAACCACAACCTTATAAAGCAGGTTGGGCTGAGAGTGAATGGCTTGGTCCATCCTACCCTGTGAGCTTCTGTGGCTGAGGATGGACTTGATCTCCTCAGTGCCAGTCCAAAATCATAACCACGACACCACATTCTAATGGCGATTGGGTAACATTTGTATTCTTATGGTCATAGGATAACATTGAAATATCTTGTGGTAGAGCACATGTCTGGTACACAGAACCCCCAGATTTCAATCCTCAGCTGGTGTGGATAAGGCTAGGAAAACCTTTCGGCCATTACTGTTGGTCAGGTTGGCAATGTGGCCGATGAATAATCTGATTTAGTACAACTCAGCTGCCTAGGTTTTTGCGTTTCTCTCTTTGGCCCTTTTGGGAAATATGAAAAGGCAAATATTCCCCATGCTGATCCATAGTACTTTCTGGTTTCTTTTTCTTCTTTCTCTCCCTCTTTCTCTCCCTCTACTTTTGTGTGTGTGTGTATGTGTGTGTGTGTTTCTTGTTAGATGGTTTCATTGACATAGAAAATATATAATGGACTCCTGGGGGAATGCAAAAAAAGAAAGAAAGAAAGAAAGAAAGAAAGAACAGTGAGAAGAAGGCCTTATAATTCAGAAGTGGATTTGCAAATCAAAATGTCTTGCCTCTCTGGGATGAATTTCCACATCTGTGGGAACCTCTTATATTTGTATTATTTTTTGTTTGAGCTTTGTTTGGCATGGCTTTAACCGTTTGCAATACTTCCACAGTCTGTCTAAAAGGGCATACAATTAGCGTTATCCTAAAATGAGAAAACAGGGAATATAATTCCCCCGGGTGTATTTGGTTGTTTGGCTTATGGTGAGTGCTGATTGTGGTGTAGTTGGTTAAAGATTGTGCTGTGGAGCATGAAGTGTGTGGGATTAACCCTTCCTCAGCCATGCAGCCACAAAGGAGTCAGCCCTATATACTGTATTCCTACCACACTTCCATGTGCAAAATAGGGCAATAATACTGCCTTACTTTGGGTGGGAATATCAGCAAAACAATGTAAAGCATGCAAAATCTGTTGCTTATTGAAAGATGCTGCTTAGAGTCTTGTTTTTACTTTGAGCTGTGCTTCTACCCAAATTTGGGACTAGTTATGCATCATTTTCAGCTGACCCCTGTGCTGGGTTAAATTATCCCATCAGCAGATCTGTGATTGGTAGCTCTGTGGTTAAGCCCATCTCTCTGGTTATTGCTAACCAGAATATGAAATATTGGCAATTTGCCAGTTGAGTGCAAACCGAAAACGACAGCTGCTCCCTATTTGCATATTTAACCAAAGAGCTGTTAGCTGTGATTAACAGAGGAATGAAGAGGTGATGTGTGCATTCACACTAACCATGCAGAGTGGCTTAATGTGTAATGTGGATATGCCCTGTATCTGCTGATTGCATTTTGATTCTACCGTAGAATAAATCTTGAAGCTGCAAGAAAGCCATGATTTGAAGCAGCAGTACAAAAACCCACAGCCTGGGTCTATCATTTTTTTATTGCCCCCCAAATGGGTGAAACCAATACTATTGGCCCTTTTTTGGCATGTTGGGGGTTGGGAAGTTTTAAGAAGCAAAAGGGATCCTTTACACATTTACACCTTTAATGTGCCCATTTTATCCCTTACAATTTCCAGCCCCTCAGCCCCCCAAAACCTGGCCCACTTTTTCTCTTGCAGCCCTTGTACAAAAGTATAGGGTGCATTCCTGAACTAAAGTTGCATGATGCAGCTTCTTCTGATTACAGAGACCAGAAGAAGACTTCTGGTTTGAACTTGGCCTGACCGAGCCAGCGAAAGCCACCTTACTTTAACATTTACTGTTTGGAGAAGACAACTCAAAAGCTCGCATTGCAATGTGATACAACAAATAGAGTCAACGGCAGACGTAATACTTGCCTCTGTAGCTCTCAGCAGTTTTTGCAGTTCTGTAGGTTCTTCTTCATATGGTGTCTCCTTAATTTTTTTTTTTTTGGATGCGTTAGAGTCACTGTTGACTCCTGGCCACTGCCTGGACTAGTCCCTGCAGTTTTCTTGGCAAGGTTTTTCAGAAGTGGTTTGCCCTTGCCTCCTTCCTAGGGCTGAGAGAGAGTGACTGGCCCAAGGTCACCCAGCTGGCTTCATGCCCAAGGCGGGACTAGAACTCATGGTCTCCTGGTTTCTAGCCCATTGCCTTAACCCAGTGTTTCTCAACCTTGGCAGTTTGAAGAGGTGTGGACTTAAACTCCACGTGCTGGCTGGGGAATTCTGGGAGTTGAAGTTCACACCTCTCCAACTTGCCAAGGTTGAGAAACATTGCCTTAACCAGTACACCAAACTGGCTCTCTCTTACATTGGGTTGTTCTAATTCTTAATAATGGGATTCAAGAGCCTTGGGAATCTTGCATCACTGTGAGATTGGAGGGGAATTGCTATATATGGCCTCTCCATTGTAGGCTTGTGTCAAGGGGGTGAAAATAAGGTGCAAAAGACTGCGAACACCGAAGATTGCATTGAAGCTAATCTGCCACTCAGAACCGGGGCTTGGCTTTGCTCACTGCAAAGCATTTTGCAAATAAGGTTACTGCGCCCTTAGGAATAGCGCTACATGATTATGTAACATTATTCCCAGGGATGTTTCTGAGTGGAAAATGGATGCATTTATTCACACCTCCCCCTCCCCAAAATTACCAATATTCTCTGTTCCTTTTTTGTTGGGGGAAAGGTCGCTCCTTCCCTTGCCCCTCACTCTACACCCTCCTTCCCAGCCCCGCCCCCAGCAGCTAACCAACCTTGGGGAAAAGAAGCTCTTCTTAGCATCCTTGTAGATCCAGATAGACGCTGCTGCTCTTTGTATTGTGTTATCTGTTGGAAGCCTCTTCTGCAGAAGATTTTTCATGTATTCTCTACAAGCTGCAAGGAACTGAAATGACGGGTCTAAAAGCAAACATGAAGGGGGGAAGAGAATTATCATTAACAGCCTGACTTAGAACTGAGATGTGAAAATGTCATTGGCTCCAGCTATCATTTCTGGACTCCTGATGTTTTTCTACCATGCCCACTTCTATTTTTGTGATGTCAGTTGCAAGGGGGGCAATCCATTTCAATGGTCTCATGCACTTCCCTTTCCCTTTCAGGGTTTGCTAGATGTTGTTTTTTCCTTCCTTCCTTCCTTCCTTCCTTCCTACCTACCTACCTACCTACCTACCTACAAAGAGTGGAGATATGGTATTACCTTGTGTGGTTTTGGGAAACCAGGACAGTGTACAGGTAGTCCTCACTTAACAACCACTCATTTAATGACAGTTTGGATTTACGACGGTGCTGGGAAAAAACCTTATGACCGGTCCTCAGACTTACAGCCTTTGCAGTGTCCCCATGGTCATATGATCACAATTTGGGTGCTTGGCAATCAGTTCGCATTTATGACTGTCGCAGCGTCCCATGGTCACGTGACTGCCATTTTCGACCTTCCTGGCCAGCTTCTGGCAAGCAAAATCAATGGAGAACTGCATGATTTGCTTAATGAGCAAGTGGTCTGCTTAATGCCCACAGTGATTCGCTTAATGACCGCTGCAAAAAAGTTCGAAAAATCAGCTCAGACTCGCTTGATGACCACTTCGCTTAGCAACTGAAATTCCAGTCTCAATTGTGGTCGTTAAGCAAGGACTACCTGTAGTCTACTAGAGGGTAGATCACACTGTCACTTTCATCCAAGTGGAAAATAGAAGTGCCCCTCAAATTTGACTGGAGGCTGTACACCCTGAATGCACTGTACAAGCGTTATGCCGTACACATGCTTTTGTAGGAAGAGCTGTGTCTCTGGGTTTCCAAAAGCTGCCTGAACTGGCATTTATGATTTCTCACCGAATATTGCATTTCAGACGCTAATCTGCTGTGTCACTAACAAGTTGTATCATTTGAACCTTGCAGAGGAAGGCATCAATCATGAGTGCAAGCTGTGTAACCAGATGTTTGACTCTCCAGCAAAGCTCCTGTGTCACCTGATTGAGCACAGCTTCGAGGGGATGGGAGGTACATTCAAATGCCCTGTTTGTTTTACAGGTAAGACAGCCGGTCCTAGACAAGTACTCAGTGTGCATGGCTTGATCCAGAAATGACACACAGGGGAGTTTTAAAATACGGTATTTCTTTTCATGCAAGTTAGGAAGGGTGGGGGAGAAGAAATCTTAGCATGAAATAGAATATCCTCTTTCAAACTAGAGATATCTGAAAGACAAACTCCTCCCCCCCTTTCATTTTTCACTTTAGGTAATTTTTTCCATCATGGACTCAAGTCTTTCAATATCCATCTATCTATATACTACAAAAATTCTCGGGTCTGTTTAATACTTTGTAACCTTTAACTGGGTGAACCAGTGCGTCATAGGCCAACAGTTTTTGAACCAAGGTACGTCAAATGGGCTAATTTACAGAATGTGTCCAAAATCTAGGACCCATGGCTCCTGTGGAATTGGAATTTGGCAAATTTTACAAAACATTTTATGACATAAAAATGATCATAAGACATTTTATGACATAATACAAAATGTGATAAGATATTTCCTGTGGCAACTCCAGGTGTTTGACTGGACTATACAGTTCAGCATTGGCTACTTTCAACTCAGATACATCTCTCCCTAAATTTTTAAGAACTTTTTCAGTACATTAGAAGCTCTGCCATTGTTAAAGGCATTAAGGAATCTGGTAAGGAAATATCTCTGAAATGATGACCCAACAGGCCATGGGTTGTCTAGTGATTTCTAAATGTGTGTAGTAATTTATGGTGTGGGATAAGGATTGCCCTCAATATGGAAAATGAGAATTGCAGAACTTCTTAGCTTGAACTGGGCCAGTTCTTCTCCAAATAGTTTGGATGAAAAGTCCCATAATTCCCAGCTAGTATGTAGAGGATGCATAGGGATGATTGCTGTATGGTTTCCCTGCCCAAACTTGAGAAATTATAGTTTAATGTCCATGTACCATGTACCTATCCATACTTCAGTTAGAGATGTCAAGAAAGATGTCAATAATCTCTTCCCTGCCTCCCTCCGTTTGGCATACCATGTCAGGTTTTGCTTACAGTTTGTTGAATAAGCCATAGTGGTCTGGTTTGCACAGAATGCTAAACCATCAACAGGCTACAAAAAGTGAGTTAAGAAGTAATACTAAGCCACAATCATCTCATACTATGTTTTAGCATTGTGAACAAACCTAGCCTCTCTTGTAAATTATGGTTAAAAGATTAAAAAGTAATGGTAGGTAGCATTAATTAAGTTTAGGTTGGTGCAGATAGGTCTCTGTGCACTGGAGGGACAACTTTTAGGTGTCACTCACTAGGTAACCTGCCTTATTTGTGGTTTTGTTTTAAAGGTAAAAAAAAAAAGTGGACAAGTGCCATGGAATTGACTAGACAGCTCTCCTTAACTGCACTGAACTTTCTGTAGATTTTAATTGTAAACTATTAGGGGAACCCAGTGAAGAGGAGCCATAGATTTTGGGTTGAATCCTCACCATATGGGTCCCACTGAAATCAGTATGAAAAAAAATTGCAACCTCTAACTAAAACCCTGTTGGCTAAGTTCCCTCATCATGTTAAGCCACACGATTGTTGGTTCTATGTGTTTTGGCTGAGTACAATTACGCCTCCATCAACTAATTTATGCAGTGTGGCATTTTGTTTAGCATGTATTGGTTGCACTTATGGATGATCTCTGGTGGGAGCGGGATGGGGTTAGTGCATCCATCCTGGCTCTTCTTGACCTCTCAGCGGCTTTCGATACCATCAACCATGGTATCCTTTTAGGTTGGCTCAGGGAGTTGCGGGTGGGTGGCATAGTTCTGCGCTGGTTCACCTCCTTCCTCCAGGGCCGGTCCCAATCGATGGTGATAGGAGATGAGAGATCCGACCCTTGACCCCTCTTGTGCAGGGTTCTGCAGGATTCGGTTCTCTCCCCTCTCCTATTTAACATCTACACAAAACCACTGGGTGAGATCATCTGTCACCACGGGATGAGGTATCATCAATATGCTGATGATACTCAACTGTATATCTCCATCCCAGGTGAGGTAAGTGATGCAGCGGCTGCCCTTTCTCAGTGCCTGGGGGCTGTGGGGGCCTGGATGGGGAACAACAGGCTTCAGCTGAACCCTGGTAAGACGGAGTGGCTGTGGGTTGATGGTTCCTCTGCTTCCGGGAAATTGTCATCTTTAGTTCTGGATGGGGTTGCACTACCCCATTCAGATTTGGTGTATAACTTGGGGGTTCTCCTGGACTCACGACTCCTGCTTGAAGAGCAGGTGGCAGTCGTGTCCAGGAGGGCCTTTGCTCAACTTCAGGTTGTGTGCCAGTTATGCCCTTTCCTGGAACAAGAAGCCCTCCGAACAGTCACTTATGCCCTGGTCATCTCCCGTATAGATACTGCAATGCGCTCTACATGGGGTTACCCTTGAAGAGTATCTGGAAGCTTCAGCTGGTCCAGAATGCAGCTGCGCGGGTTATTCTTGGTGCCCTGAGATCGACACATAGAACACCTTTACTGCATGAGCTGCACTCGGTGCCAGTTTGCTTCCGGGTCCCATTCAAGGTGTTGGTTATGACCTTTAAAGCCCTACAAGGCATGCGGCCAGGTTACCTGAGGGATGGTCTCATTCCCTTAACATCGACCCATCCTACCCCGTCATGCAGAGAGGGCATGCTGCTAATCCTGCCGGTTAGGGAATTCCACCTGGTGGGGTCCAGGAGGCAGGCCTTCTGTGCAGTGGCACCCACCCTGTGGAACATTCTGCCCCCAGAGGTAAGGCAGGCCCCCTCACTCCTGGCCTTCTGGAAGAACTTGAAAACCTGGTTCTGCCACCTCGCTTGGGGTGGGAGAGGTAATAGCTTGTCTTGGGGATGGCTGGCACCTTAGATCTTTCCCACCAAATGAGAATGTTGCCCCTTGGGTTTTGTATTTATCTTATTCTTATTTATTGGTTTATTTATTGTAATTTATATTTTATGATTTTAATACTGGTTTTATTGTAAACCGCCCAGAGTCCCCCTTTCTTGGGGCAGATGGGCAGTAATAGACGTTTGAAAAATAAATGCATGTATGTATGTATGTATGTATGTATGTTCTGGGTGAAAGCAGCCAATTGTGGCTTGATCAATCAAACACAGCTAAACAAACCCTTGGTCTAGTGTTACATGTGGTATCTACGTGAATCTGACTTAATTTGGATCAGACCCTTCATGTATTATTTTAAAAAACAAATGGAAAAGAAAACGAAGGCCCAACCTATTTTGGATCAGTCCATTGTAGAAAAGACAAGTTTGCTGGGGTCATGTTTATACCAAGTCAAAGGTACAGACATTCAAAGAGGGTATCCATGGTTATGGTGGCCATTCTCTGTATCTCTGACCACATTCTTGTTTTCTTTTGTCATTTTCCTTAGTTTTTGTACAGGCAAATAAATTGCAGCAACATATCTTTGCTGTCCATGGACAAGAGGACAAAATTTATGATTGTTCGCAGTGTCCACAGAAGTTCTTTTTTCAGACTGAACTTCAGGTATGCCTTTTTGTTCTTCTGAAAAGGGTTGTCTACAAATTCCTTTTGCTGTATCTGCTGTGATTATCTGTGAGAAATGAATAAATTGTGAACAGGTATCAAGACAATCTCCCTCTACATTCCCCTTACTCCTCTCTGTTCCTGTAATAACAGAAAAGTCTCTTCTCCTCGAGTGCAAATGCAAAACAGAAGAAGGGCCCTTCTGAACCCGGGCACCATAAATAAATAAGGCCCGACAAGTTTAATCACTCGCTGTGAGGATTTCTTTTGGCAGTGTGCACTGCAATGCAACTGAAGCACAATGTAAATAATTTCTTCCCATTGTTTAATAATTTAAGGAAGGATTAGCATACAAAAACTCAACCATCATGTTCCCATTCTTCCATTGCTTTCCTTTCTTCCTTTCCTTCTCCCTCCCCATCTCTTTTGGAATGCATGTGGTGTTTGAGAGAAAGGGACTGACACCACAGTGGTTCCCTATCTGAGAGTCCAAAATGTTATGTATTCATATTATAGACTGGATATGATTCAAAACTCTGGAAGTAAGTTGTGGTAGGATGAAGCCAGAAGCATAAGGGCCTCTCCTCGAAGCCACAAGCTAATCCTTCCTGTTGGGCAGAAATTTTGGCAAGTGGGAAGTGCTAGAGCAAAAGCTTTCAGATGGTCCTGGAACCAAAGGTGTAAACCTGAATTGCATCATTTGAAGAGATCCCAGGGTTGCTCACAGCCTCTGAAGTCCCTGGATGAAGCCCACAAAAAGTTGCCACTGAACGGCAGCTTTTATTATGACAGAAGGGAAGAGAGCAATCATATTAACTGAACTGAAAGAATTTAAGTTGAACCACAAGTGAAATCAAGTCAATTTTCGTTTTTGTTTTAGCCCCAGCCCTTTCTCAACCCCAACTTCATTTGCTTTTATGAGAATGGTATCTGGACCAGAAAAAGTCATGCATCCTTAATGTAAACTCAAAAAGCTGGAGGGTGGGACAGGATGGATTCCCTCTAGAGATTAACAAGATTGGGGCAGATGAACACATTCCTTCTCTGTCTCATCCAGTGCCATCTGGAGAAGGGTGAAGCTACACAGAAGCATGCTCAAAGTTTCTCTTCACTCTGCATTATTAAACCAAGTTAACCTGATGTCTCCCTGGCTCCCAGGTTAATACATGGATTGGAATGCAGGATTTGGATGTTATGTCTCCCTAGATTTTGCAGTGCAACCAAAGCTTCAGATGAGTAGATATTTAAAAAGTGAAATTTAGGAGAATAGACATTTAAGAAATGGTACATTTTGTTTGGAAAAAAAATGAAAAAAGCAGATCTTCACACATTGCAGTTAATGTGGAAATGGAGCCAAGGTGTGAATGAACATGTGTGAAATTAACATTAAAATGGACTGACCTGTCCATCTCTGGTCATATACATATGTATAAACCAGGTTTCACCTGGCACCCTCCATATATGTTGGACTGCATAGCTAACTGCTCTGGCTGATTTGGAATTCTGGCAGTTACAGTCTCAGCACACCTGGGACACACCAGGTTGGAGAAGACCAGCCAAGACTTGTTTCTGCCAGTTCAAAGATGAGGTGGGAAGCCTGTGGCTCTTCCACCTTGGTCTATAGATTCAGTTCACATGATGAAACCTTCCTCTGTTAACTAACAAATGCTAAGTCCTAAACAAAAGAAATGAGTTGATGGAGAGAAGTGGCCTTAACAGAGACTCTTTATGTATGAGGATGCTGGCCGACCCTTACCCTGGACACCACAGTAAGAAGCATTCAGACACATGGAAAGAGATAAAAAATAAGGGAATGAGAAGAATTCAAGGATTGGAGATTGAGGGAAGTGATGGGGGATTTGACTCTTCAAATATGTGGAAAAAGTTGGGATCTTCACCCCTTTGGACCCAAAACCAAAAAGATGCTTCTGAGCATGAATGAGTCTGCATGATACGCCTGTCAGCACCTGTTTAAAGAAGCTGTGTGTTTTCCCAGGCTTGCATAGTAGACAATTAAGTCAAGGACAAGACGAGTGCTTCAGATATGTCACTCTTTTGGCACCTCCTTAATTATGTATTTTCCTGGGATTGCGCAGCTACTGTGTGAGGCCTGGAAAAGATACAGCTTCTTGAAGGAGGCACTGACAGGAGCGATGGGTGCACTTGTGCCTGCTTTGAAGAAATGTTTTGGCTTTGGATTGGAAGCACTGCACGTCCCTATTGAAAGCCCACTTAAAAAAAAGAGAAAGAGAGAGAAAGAGAGAGAGAGAGAGAGTCTATGCCTGTTTAATGTCTCCCTAAACTGCAGGATTAGGTTAATGTTATAGTAACCTAAAGTGCAACAATGGGTTGATGTCACAGGAAGGCAGGTTCCATAACTGAGAGACATGGTGAGCTTCCCTTTGCTGGAGAGCCACCCCTTCTGGGAGCTTCAGATAAAACTTCTGCACCTTGCAAGGTGGTGGACTCTGTGGCCTAAACAGACCCTTTCATCTCCAGGATCCCATCTGAGCACTGCTTTCATGGGCACAAAGATAGGTCTGCAGTCTGATATGGTATAGCTGACATGGGTTTTCCATCTCTTCCATTGCATGACCATGCAGAGCCATGATGGCCACTTTTATTGGTTGCCCCACGCCTAGCATATTCTTGAGGCACATTGGGGGATGGCATTGGTCCCTTCAGTTCCTGGTTAATCATTATTTAGAAACATACGGCAGTCTTGGGTCTACAACAAAACATGGACTAGCCCAAGTGACCTGGTTAAACTCTTCTGCCTTTGCAGCTTTGCCATCTATGTTCCTTGAGGTTGTGTTTTGTGTGGGATTTTTTTGTTTTAATCCTGCCTTGCCATTTCACGGTAGGGGTGTCAGTGACAGCTGCAGTTCGTGTTCCCCTGATGCTCCTAAATACCTGAGGCCAGCCTCTGGCACAAGAACTCTGGGTAATCCCTCTTGGATGCCTGCACCCTCCTGTTCCAGCAATCTGTGGCTGAACAGATGTGATTTTGGCTCTCAGTAAAAGGAGAATTTCAGAGAGTAGGCCCTACATTAGTTGCTGCTGAAATAGCCTCCATCAGACAAGGGTTGACCTTCAGCAAGCAGCCGGCTTCGAGGTGAATAACTATTTCATTTTTTGCAAATTGCTCTGGCCCTCCTGGTGTTGCACCATCCCTAAATGCCTCCGTTCCACCTTTGGTTTTGTTTTTTAAAAGAGTTTTTGAGAGATAGCCCCCAACAGTCTCTTTCCTGGCCTCTCTCGTTGTTTGTATGCTATGTGACTTTAAAATTCTTCACACTATCACTCCAGCTTCATTTCAGTCTCTTAGCTTTAGAAGCTATAAACCACGATGCACTTAAACTTTGCAAACAATGGCTGGATATATGCATATGTGTATCTTTTCCCAATTCCCAGACTGCTGCCTCTTCTCTCCTGCTATCGGGCTGTCGAAGGGAAGGTTGATCTTTTCACTTTGTTGATTTTGTGTTCATTCTCCCTCCCAGGGATTTTCTTCCTTCACCTTGTACTGGCAATCTCATTTGCATAAGTTACAAAAGTTTTAACTGTACCTTGTTAATATTTGAATAAAGTTAGCAGATTTTTTTTTTGGCTCAGCTTGGTTTCTGTGCTGTGAAATATCCTGGTCCTCCCCCCCCCCCACAAAAAAAATCAAGATTGTGGTTCAGAAATGTTGATTTATTTTTTATAAAAATGGGAGAGAGGTCCCCCTGTCCCCTTTTCCTTTTTGTCTTGCTCTAGTGGCCACAGATAATTTTTATCAAGCAATACTTTTTGAGGAAAAGTCCTTTATTACAAGAGTAGTAATTCAGACTTGCAAAGGGACTTGATTCCAAGTTGAGGATTGTGTTGTTCGTGGTTTGCTATTTCTTACAATCAATGTAAAATGCATCAGATAATTTGGATGCTTACACCCACTCGTGCATATATTGGCATCATTTCATTTGGATGATCACCATCATTTTGTTAAAAAAGGAATAACTTCCGTGCTGTTAAGACAACCCTGTGTAGGAGGAGGAGGCTTCAACTGCCACCATCTTAATTTTCCCCCGAATTGATTTTACTGTGTTGCTAGTTATATTAGCTTCTATTCTTCCAAACTGGGCAGGAGAAAAGGTATGGAAGTGCAGCTTCCACCAGACAAGGGACTCTGTGCCCATGGATCAGTTGCAAGGACATTTGACCTATCAACCCAGTGCCTTGAGCCCCACTGCTCATAAGTGGATATAGACTTACTTTGGTGGACATCCTACAGTCACAGGATCTGACACTTCCATCAAAATGATGAAAGCAGCATGTGACATCGCAGCGCACATACAAAAGGGGTGGAACTTATACCACGGTGGCCTGATGCTGGCTGTGTTATTTGGCTCTGTGGATGCTTCTACTAAGAGCACTGTACGCTATGCCAGTTTCATCATGTTTGGAAACCCATCACTAGAGAAAGGAGTCTTCCAATGTGAATAATTAGAACAAAATAGCACCTGCTTTTTTTCACTTGTGTTGTTGTTTATGGGAGGCCCATTGGGAAACCATTATTCCCCCACCTGAAAATAATAAGGTTTTATGAAACCGTGATCAGATACATGCATTTATGGAAGGTGAATGTTATCTCCCGAAAGTGAATAGAAGAAGAGGTATTAGAAGAGAGCTGGTGAATGTTAGATATTTTGCTGCTATAGCATAAGATCTAGTGAGGACTTAAAATAGCTGAAATGGGATAGCAGTTTCTGCTAAGCAAATAATTTGCTATACTTCATGGAAGTGTATTTGTCCACAAGTAGAAGGACTTTACCATCACTAATTCTAGATTACATTCAATGACCTTGGGAACATGTTAGCTCTTGAGTTAGTTTCAAATGGATGACTCCTTATTGATATGAAGGGAGGGAGGAAAACCCTGTACTTTTGTATAAAGGAAGGACAGATCCCTCATAAATTGGCTGTAATTTCTTTTAAACATCTCCTTAGGTAAAGGTAAAGGTTTCCCTTGACATTAAGTCCAGTCGCGTCCGACTCTAGGGGGCGGTGCTCATCTCCGTTTCAAAGCCGAAGAGCCGGCGTTTGTCCGTAGACACTTCCGTGGTCATGTGGCCAGCATGACTACACGGAACGCCGTTACCTGCCCGCCGAAGCGGTACCTATTAATCTACTCACATTGGCATGTTTTCGAACAGCTAGGTTGGCAGGAGCTGGGACCAGCAACGGGAGCTCACCCCATCACGCGGATTCGAACCGCTGACCTTCCGATCGGCAAGCTCAGCAGCTCAGTGGTTTAATCTGCAACACCACAGCAGCTGCTTAATTTGCTGGTTGAATATAATTCATTTGAAACCTTCACTAAACCCTTCACTAAAAGGAGACGATTCCTGCCTTCTCAGAAATAAGACCCACTTTGATCAATGGGCTTACTCTTAAGTAAATGATTGGAAGCTCAGAACAATCTTTTAATGGTCAGTTTCCAGACTGATAAAAGCAATAAAAAAGAAAATAAGGAAGAATCTGTCCTAATGTATGTTGGGGATATAGATTGTAGATAGGAAATAGTTTGATTGTAGATAGGAAATAGTTTGATTGTAGATAGGAAATAGCTCAGTTTCTATCATCCTTGTAACCGCATTCCTTTCTTCTCAATAAATCTTGTTAAAGAAACCCTGAGAATCATGCTTGGAAAGGAATTGCTTTTGTTTTTAAGCAGAGGGCAAAAGCCTCAATAGATCCCATACTCACATGGTGCTGGGACCATAGAACAGTTGTTGAATCCTTAGGAAGCTGTTGACCATGCTTCTTGGAGGTGGTGAGAACTGTGACCTAAACATGTCTGGAAAGTACTTAGTTGGCCAAAGTGACTGTAGAGGATCTGGCCATCTCTTGGGACTACCTTCAGTGAATGTGGATGCCAATTAGCCAGCTGAAGATTGTTTCCCATAATTGTATTGCTTCTAATATAAAAAGGAGTATTAGGACCAGGACAAACATTAAATTTCATTTCATTCTCATGTAATGAAAATTAAACATGGTTAACATACTTGTTCATCAATTCTGCATTTTATATTATGTTAAGAATTAAGTTTGGCCACAACATTTGGAGACTGTTAGGGTTGTGCTCAAAACTTTGGAGGACTACACATAAGCCTTGGACCTCAGGTTGTGTACCTCTATTATCTGCTAGGAGAGTGTCAGTTAACTAAGATCCATAATGAAACTGTAATCAAGCAACTGTGCGTGTGATTTATTGTGAATTGCTGTTAGCCCCTTAGGGATCCCTCAACTAGCTAAGCAAACAATGGCCTTATCTGGCTGACTTGGATTGTCAGACAGCCTTCTCCTTGAGAATAAGAGGTGTATATTTTAAAATACAGTATACTATTGTTTGTCACTGTAGCTATAATCTTCTTGGATCCTTTATTAATTTTCTGACTGAGTCAAAGTGATAAAGCTGGCAGGTTCTCAGTAAGTAGCTGCACCAGGCCAATATTTGCTGGCTTGGAAGCTAAGTCTGGTTGGGCCTGATGAATACTTGAATGGAAGATGGCTATCGTCATGATTGATGAAGAGCAGAGAACAAAGTTTTATTTCAGCTTGTCAGTTCCCAAGATCAGTTGCAACTATTAAGTTTGGAACTTCACAACCAGGAGAGCTGTTTCCTTTCTTATGCACGTATTAAAAGTAGACTTGGAGTTTCTGTGCTACATCCCATGCTCTATCTGGATGGATGGTACAGAGATGGGCCTTTTCTATCACGGCATCTAGGCATAAGAACGTCCTTCCAAATTAGAACCTCCTGGCTCCATCAGCTTCTTTCGATTTAGCTTGTTGAAGGCATTTTGGCTTATCTGACAGATATAGACAATACATTCCCAATGGAATGAGATCTGCTACTCAGTGAATAATATTGTTTTGCTTTTTACAGTATTGCTATTTTTAGGTTAGTTATTTTTGTAGGTTTGCTGTTGACTATGATTATTTTTAAAATAGGTTATGAAGGTTACATGTTATATTCTACAACTGCACTTGGTCATTTCTCTTGTTGAGAATTGGGGGCAGCCTTTTCTTATATCTCCTTTTCCCGCTGAGTTCCCAATCCATTCGCTTTGTTCCACAGGTCTAAATCCTTGCAGAATGGACCAGCCTCTGTCTCTGTAGATCTACGTTGGTTTTATTTCTTGGCACACCAGAGAGATACAAGAACCCAGGAACTAGATTTTTTTAAAACAAAAGAAATCTGTATTTTATTTTTTTAAAGATAACTGCTAGTTTAAAAATCAGGAATGTGGTAGCACCTTTTCCAACTAACAAATTTTATTAAAAGATATAAGCTTTTTGCGTATGTATCCCAGTGATTTTAGATTTTGTTGTCATATTCTAGTAATTTGCAGCCTTTGGGAAAAAAAAATAAGTCAAAGGGAAGAATAAACTGAGATAGTTGCATGCACACAGACAGCACTGAGGGCATTTAATCAGAAGGGTGGACCCAGACTTTCTTAATTATCTGCAAAACCGCATTAAGCAAATTGTGAATGAGTATTGTGGAATTGCAAAGATGCTCTAGGAGAGCTTTTAGTCTATGAGTTTCCTCCCCCCACTGTTTTGTGACGAGCCATCAACTAACCACTGAAATATTTGTGTTTAAAAGATTAGTTCCCACTGTTTGCTTGCATGCTGCTAATCAAACCATTTCCTTTGAAATGATTGCAAGCAAGGAAAGCTAACTCAAGGGATAGAACAGCCAAGGGATGGCCCAGGTAAGCAGGAAGGAAGCTACCTGCCATCTCTTCCTAGCACAGGTGTTTTGTTTGATGGCTTGTGGGAGGCAATGAATTTGGACCTTTTTCAGTGCTGGAGGTAAGTCAAACCACCAAATTGTTGGAGCCAACTCTAGAGGAACCCAGAACCATCCAAAATAGCATATTATGGGGAATGTTGCCCCTGAAAGTAAAATCTTGTGTGTCTTTTCCAGCCAAAGACATAAGAGAATTTGGTGCCACCCCTGAAAACCACAGATTTTGTATCTAGGGTCCTGCATCAGTTTTATGGAACATTACTTTTCTAGGAGCCCCACTGGACGTCCAAGTTTTATATGTCCAAATGCTGAACTCAATGCTCTGGAATAAGTCAACTGAGTCATTGAAAATTGTGCTCCAAATGCTAGTGTCGTGGTTCCAAGGCTCCATTTGTGCAAAAGCAAGCAAAAACTCCTCCTAATTCTAAATAGTGCAAAGTAGCAGCTTGTTCATTAGTATAATTTGTGTTGCAGTTTACAATTTGTGCTTGGCTTAGAAATTGCACCTCAAGAGATGGCTTGTGTTTGTTTTTGGAAACAAACCACAAACGTGTCCTAAAGTGGATGGAAGGCATGAATTCAATACATAACTTCTATTAGGTTCCATAAGCAAGCGGGATCCCTGTCCTCCATTTCACTTGCCCTTAAAGTCCATCTCCATGTTTTCCATAAGGGAAGGATTCCCTAAGATCCACTATCATTTAGGTAAAGGTAAAGGTTTCCCTTGACGTAAAGTCCAGTCGTGTCCGACTCTAGGGGGCGCTGCTCATCTCCGTTTCAAAGCCGAAGAGCCGGCATCTGTCCGCAGACACTTCCTCCGTGGTCATGTGGCCAGCATGACTCACGGAACGCCGTTACCTTCCCGCCGAAGCGGTACCTATTGATCTACTCACATTTGCATGTTTTCGAAAACAACTCATCTTGCTCTTAGAAGGAGATAAGAGCTGGTGTAACCAATTCAGGGTTTTTATTTAAAGAGGATTATTACAAAGGGGCTTGGAGCATTTTATTTAATTTTTAATTATTATTAGTTATAAAGCTAATAAATCACAAGGAAAACAAAATCTCTTCCAACCCTGTTGCTGGGTCTCAGTCAGGCACCATCAGATAATTATAACTAACATTAATTAAAAATTTACAGTGCTCTAGGCATTTAACTTTCACTTCTAGTATGTTTTTGGCTGCAAATTCTTTATATGTTAGAAGGCATCCTGCTTCTCTAGAATTTTCAAAGCTTTTAAAAAACATTTCAATGGTTTAAAAACCCTATCCTTTCACTGTAGCCCCTTGTGTTTTTTTTCAAGGTGTTTTTTCCCATTCTTTATGATTAATTATTCAATTCACTTTTTAAACATATGCACATATCAGATTTTGAATTTAGTTTAGAAAGTAGAATTGACATCCAACTTTGTAAATAAACCCTCAAAATTAGCCTGCAAGTTGTATCCTGTAGGCTCTTTTTCTGTGATCTGCATGGAAATGCAGGTCGCTGAGCTCTTAGACAGCCAGAAGAGTTAAAGATAAATCACATCTAGCTGACTTTGGCTGATCTTTGAAAACGTCTGAGCAGGCCCAGACCTGGGTAGGAGACCAAAAATTATAGTTGTAAAAAAGTACAGGTAGTCTTTGCTTAACGGCCATTCATTTAGCGAAGGTTCAGATTTACGAAGGTGTTGAAAAAAACTAACTTCCAACCAGTCCATGCACTTACTACTGTCACAGCATCCCTGCAGTCACATGATCACAATTTGGGCGCTTGACAACCGGTTCACATTTACAATGGTTGCAGCATCCCATGATCACGAGATCACCATTTTCAAATTTCCCAGCCAGCTTCCCACAAGGAAAATCAATGGGGAACCATGTGATTCACTTAACAACTACCTGGTTTGCTTAACAAACACAGTGATTTGCTTAACAGCCACTGCAAAAAAGGTCATAAAATCAGATTCACTTAATGACTGCTTTGCTTATTAGCCAAAATCCCAGTCCCAATTGTGGTCAGGTGAGGACTACTTGTATCCATTTTCAGGGAAATAACTACTGTTATTTGCTTCCTTTGCAATAGAGCCCATTTGCTTGGTTGCCATTAATAGAGTTGTCCCGATGAACAAATATATACACATACATATCCATACATAGCTTGGCATTATAACATGTGTCAGATCCTAGCAGAAAGCGGGTGGGCATGACAGAAGGAAACCAGGTGGAAACCATAGACTGAATTGTTGGTGCCTGTAAGTGTGCCCAAATATGTGTGCTGAAGTGCCTAGATTTTCTAACACAGCAGAGCTGGCATCAAGAAAAGGGACTTGCAACCAGAAAGAGAAATGGGAAAGGGATAAGAATGTAGAGCCAGCTTTCAGGATTGCCCATTGAAACCTATTGCTGCTTGGCATTTTATGCCTCCAGGGCAAAGGTCCAAACAACTTTTATGCAGGCACCTTGCCATCCCAGCAGATGGGCAGGAGTGTATGCTGCCAAGAGACAATGCGCAGCTCCTTGTCATAAACGTCCAAATGTCTGGCCCGAGCTGCAGAGCCTCCAGACGCAGCGGCACAGACATAACTCGCTCTTTCTGCAAACACTACGGTGGAGGTGTGCAATAAAAATATACACACCAATAAATATTCTCATTAGAGTCCAGTTCAGCCTTTTTCTGATGATAGGTGTATTTGAAAAGAAAAGGGGAGGGGGAAGGCAGGCATTTGCAAAGAGAGAGCAGCTCGGAAATCACATATGTGATTCAAAAGGGTTTTGCAGAAAGATTTCCTGTCACTCGTACCTAGAGAGTATTGAACAGAGTTGAATTTTCATCCGTTCACCGCACCACGTGAAAATATTTTAAGTAATTATTTTTATTTATTTCCTTTAATTTGCCCCTGGGGCTTTGGGCTCAGTAAAAGTATGTTGACAATCGCCATATGAGTATTTGTTCAGGATAGGCACAAAAGCATCCAGATTAACTCACAGTTATTCATTGCAGTTCACCGTTCTGCTCAACTTTCCAGTTTGGATGGCCCATTCAGTGTTGAGCATCAGTCAAGCTGCTGTACAACTGAATCTCTAAATCAAAGCTTTGCACAGTCCTAATCAATAGCAATCTTATATCAGATCATACCTTGCATTGATCTACCCTTTCCTTTTCTCTCTGAATAGTGGCAGCTTGTTATGAACTTCAGTGGAAGATCCCTCCTTTGATCTGTCTTTCTTCTGCGACCAAGGACTGAACCTTGTAACTTCTCCGTTCCAAGTGTGTTAAAAATATAATATTTGCCTAGTCACCCAAACTGGAAAGTGACTGAACAAGGAAATACTGGCTGCCATGCTGTGTCTAGCACATCACAAGAGAGACCTATATAACACACATGGTAGAGGATCCTATCCATATAAAACCCTAATTAGGAGAATATGCCTTAAATAAACTGCATCCCCTGTCATGTGGAAGGCCCAAACCTACTACCATAGCTATATTTGGAAAGAAAAGCTGATGTGGTAGAGTTGTAAATCTCTTCCAGTTTATCCGATAGGTTGATTACAATCGTTTCAGATATGAGGGCATGTATTGTAGATGTCCATCTCTGCTCATGAATGAAAATCAAAATTTTAGGTGTTTGAGGTGGCCACTGCTTTATCCGTGATGAAAGCACATCTTCATTTCAACCCTTCTATCTTTATGATTCAAAGACTAGGGTGAACCTTAAGGTAAAGGTTTCCCTTGACGTAAAGTCCAGTCGTGTCCGACTCTAGGGGGCGGTGCTCATCTCCGTTTCTAAGCCTTGGAGCCGGCGTTGTCCATAGGACACTTCCGGGTCATGTGGGCAGCATGATGACACAGAACGCCGTTACCTTCCCACCGAAGCGGTACCTATTGATCTACTCACATTTGCATGTTTTTGAACTGCTAGGTGAGCAGGAGCTGGGATTAACAACGGGAGCTCACCTGCCATGCGGTTTCGAACCGCCGACCTTCCGATTGACAGTTCAGCGGTTTAACCTGCAGCGCCACATAATTGTTTTATTCTGAGCTCTTTTGTCACCGGTTTTGCAAACTGAACCTTAAAGTGTCCTTCAGAGAGTATGAAATTGCTGTCACCCACCCTCTCAGGTCCTGTTAAGGTTAACTTCCCATGACACTTATCTTTCTCTGCCATTTAATTCGTTTGCAGAATAGCTGAACCATCTTGCTGATAGCCACGTGCAGTTTTTCCTCTGTTGATTAACAACATCATTTAGAAAATAGCCATGAAAATCAGCATAAATGTAGTTAGGAACGGGATATCCAATTCTAAAGCAGCAAGGAGAATCAGTGTAGGACAGCAACAAAAACTGTGGTCTGTGACTTCAGAACTGCTGAGTTCAAATCTCACCTCAGCTACAATATTATCAGGTCTTGGGAAATCTTGTTCTGTTGTCAGTTCTTCCTTGACATTATTATGGGACTAGCAATACAGATAGTCCTTAACAACCCCAATTGGGACCGGAATTTTAGTTGCTAAGTGAAGTGGTCATTAAGTGAATCTGACCTGATTTTATGACCTTTTTTGTGGTGGTCATTAAGTGAATCACTGCAAGCATTAAATGAACCAAGTGGTTGTTAAAAGAATCATGTAGTTCCTCATTGATTTGGCTTGCCAGAAGCCGGCCAGGAAGGTCAAAAATGGCGATCATGTGACCATGGGGCACTGGGTCATAAATGTGAACCGATTGCCAAGCACCCAAATTGTGATCATGTGACCGTGAGGATGCTGTGACGGTTGTAAGTTGTTTTTTTCAGCACTGTCTTAAGTCTGAACTGTCACTAAATGAATGGTTGTTAAATGAGGACTGCATATACTCAACTGCCTGTCAATTGGTGCAAGAAGTAGTTTGTTCCCTTGGATGGCTTAGTGTTGATCTGTTACACAATTTGTAAATTTCAAAATATTGCTTCTACTTGTAGCTTCCAATTATGAGTGGTCCTACTAGGAAATGCCTGGAGTAAAAAAACAAAAATAACCTGCTGAAATTAGCCTGGAGTTATGTATGAAAATAATAAAGGTGGGATAAAAAAATCTAAAAAAAAATTCTACGTGACTCCAAAAATATATATTTCAGTTTTTAAGGAAAATGGAATCTTGTATGCAAAGTGTGTAAGTGATAAAAGCAAGCAAGACTTGGCATCTCCATTTAAAAGGGGTTCAGAGATTGAAAAGATATCTGCAAAGACCACAGAAAGCCACTGCGGCTGGTCAGAATAGAAAATACCAAGCAAGATGTGTCAACAATTCACTTCTGATGTCCCTAAAAGAGTCCAAGTGAAGTAGCTTCCCCTTATTCTACCATGATGGCTAAAACAGCTATTAGGTACCAGAGCAAGAAAACTAGGTTGCTTGTCCAGACCAACAATCTATGCTTGACCGTTTCATAGGAACTGTGTCTACATCATTAAATATAATAGGTCTCAGCTGCAGTTTTGATCACTGAAGCATGCATACAATTCATCACAGCAAATTGCATATGTCTTCATAACTTATCTTTCTGCTTTTGGGCTGGCACTTTCAGAGAACAGAAACTTAAATTGTATGGGAGATGTTCTGTGTACACACACACCACACATACACACAGATATACATTTTGTTTTGCAGAACAGAGATTCATGAATAACAAAAATATGGAGCATTCTACACTCCCTTTTCCTGGCGTCTTGCAAAACCAGCTATGGAGATCCCAAGACACATTCATTATTTATCTATTTTAGTGTGTTTCTTGTCTGCAGTAAAAGACGGAGATGTACACTTCGACATCTCTGTCTGTGCCAGCAGCTTTGAGAGAAGTTAAGCACATTTTATTTTTAAGGAAAACATAACTACTTTTGCAGGGCAGGGGGGATGGCAATTACAAGTAGCACTTTTCTGATTGAAGCTTTGGCCCATTCAGTTTGCCAAAATCTGTTTGTTTTTTCATAGAAATAAAACTGACTTTGTTGGGAAGGGATGGGTTCATTCTGTTTTTTAAGGGGTGGTTTGGGGGGAATAGCAATCTTACCTTTGGCTAATTTAAATGGGAATTGATGTTCCAAAAACACACGGTTCTTTAAAAAGTGGCAGAAAAACTTTAAGGTAGCCTAAAATGAATGCTATGTGAAGAATGCTTTCTGTCACCACATGACCAATGGTGGGCAGTTTGAGAGTTTGATGTTTGTCACAGTATTTTCTCCTTCATTGGTTATTGCCCTTCCTCAGCTTAGTACATGGTTTTTACTCCAAATTGGTTCCATGGCAGACTAAAAGTAGAAGTGGGCATCTGACTCATTTCAAGTCAGAAGAAGTTCTGTTCCACTGGAATCCTTTGATGTCTTCAGTGGTTAGTCTGTAACTTTCCAGTGGGGTCCCCAACTTGTCAACAGTGGGTACCAGTGGAGTACAGCATTTCCCTTGGGAAGCATTTCCTTTGGTGCCCACCAATCGATTTGCCCTACAAGATTCACCCATTAAAAATATGAATGGAAAGCAGGCATGTTACAATCGAAATGTTGGCTTCCAGCATCATCATCTTTATGTCCAAGAATGTCTTCTTGCCCTAAATGAGACCTAGAAGGCTGCTTGGAAGATACTTTATTTGGAACTGGGCCCATCAGCCCAGAAAAGGGACAAAGGGCAACAGAGGAATATCTGGAGGGAGGAAACCAGAGAGGGTGACAGTTATCATAGCAAGAGACTGGAGCTTTGTCTCCCACAGTGGCTATTGCATAAGTGGCTTAGTTTCCCCACAGATGTTTATAAGAATTGTCCAAATTCCAAGTATGCGAATCAACCTGAAAGGGTTGATCCTAATACCGGTGTCTTCCTATCAGATTCACTTGGACTGTGAACTTGAATCTGGTGTAATGAATAAATCAGAGCCATTGCTTCTAAATGAAGTGATTTTCCAGGTCAAAAATGGGAGAATTGACTTTGGAGAAGACAGATGATACATGGCTGTCTTAAGGTGGAGTGGACCAGAATCCGTCCTCCATGATATTCCTGGAAGAAGCTGAAGCCCTTAAGGGCATCTGTTATACTTGAATCCTATGGAACTGATAGGGACATTTTTTTTTTCAGTGCATAGATGATTGATAGACAGATAGATGGTTAGATAGACAGAAAGGCACAAACAATGTGTGTTTACTACTGGCAGTGAGTGCCTTGCCTGAAATTTGTACTGAGCAGAAATAATTAGGCTATTGTCAGGAAAGAGGTATGGGATGATCAGGGATTTAAATTTCTTTATTCTGTTTGATTAATCCAGAAATGAATAACTTCTGGCTTTTGTGTCAGGTGTCTGGGGTGGGTGTGTATGTTTTAGGAAGTGCGCTAAATGTTTTCAAGGTTGAAATATGTTCTGGAATGTCCTGTACTATTGTCCTGTTCTATTGTCACCCTTTCTGACCCTGAGAAGGGCTGTTCCTGGGTATCAGAAGCAACTGGACCTTTAAATGAACATTGTGTTTCCAGTGTCTTACTGTATTTCTGCATGTCAAAACAACAGAGAGAAAGAGAATGGACCTATTTTTAGAAAGAAAATTCGGTGTCTTTTTTGTTTGATTGGCTTTCATGGAGAAGTGAAATTCCATCCCCGGTATCAGACAAATCAAACCTTTATTACGGCCTTTGGGCCAGAAAGCACAATAATAAAATACATAGACCTGTAATTATTGAAAATCCTCAGTATCTGTTTGGGAAGCTTGTCCTTCCATTTAATCATCTGTTCCGATCATCCTTTTTGCACAAATGTAATATTTTGCAAATACCTGGCTAGGTGCTTATACCAGCCAGTGGTGGTTTGAATCTTTCCTGCTGCATAAAGAGTTCCACATCTTCCTTTTAAAATTTTTGCATTCCTTAATCCTGCGTTTTACAGAGAGGGTTTGTCATTAAAGAGCCTCCTTCGAGAAGGGAAAGGAAAAGGTGGAGTTGGATTTTCAACTGGATTGGCCCAAATCTGAACCAGTTTTATCTCTTGTCATTCAGATGTGAGACAAGCAGGGTTTGCCTCCCAGGTTCCTCTTTGCAAGGCTGTCAAGGCACAGAAATCAGCCTCTGATTTCCATGATGTTCAGTTCTCAAAGCAAGACTGCAGCAGGGATGAATTGGCATTGGTTGGCTCTACAGCAGATGTGATTAAAGGAAGCCCATGCTGGCCTTTGAGAACAGCCTTCTCTTTCCTTGTTCCGATGGATGTGGCAGCAACCAGAAATCTCTGGAGTGCAAAAACTAGAACTCAGACAGGGTCAGGAAGAACAAAAGTAAAGGGCATCACTTAAAAATAAAAGGAGAATCCAAAGGCTTGTTTAAAAATATATGTATTAGAGAGAGGAAGATGCTATAGACCTCTACTTACAAACCATGCTAACTTTTATGTCTCAGGAATCAGTCAAAAGGATTCACAGAGAAATTTATTTATCCTCATTTGATTTAAAGGTCATTGTTGATCCATCTGTGATAATAGTTATCCCATTTAAAACAAAAACAAAAAGAAAGCAGTCACAGGGGTACTTGCTCCAAATCTGAGACTGCAATCTATGTGTGGGGGAGTTGAATCTATTTTTCTGTGTATTTTTTCCAGCCAAAAATCTCCTTTAGCGCCAAATTGTTACAGTTGACTATATAGAGCTCCTCTGGGGATGATAAGCATCCCATCTTGGTTCTCTGCTGGTTCTCTTTAAAATGGGAAGTAGCACAGAATCATCAGAGTTAGGAATGCTAATTCCTTGATATACCTGTGTTCCTCTGGATCTGCATGAACCACCATTACCTTGGACCAACCTTGGTGAGACATGGACATTTTATCATGGCCTGTTTGTCATGCTGGAATGGTGTCTCTGGATCAGCCATATCCCACCAACAATAAACCACCTACAGAGGGTAAATAGAAAATGCTACCTTTAAATTTTTTGCATACACTGGGAAGTAGTCACACCTGCACCAGTGCAGTGCAGCAAAGATGCGATGCTCAGCTGCCATTGTAATGAAGTCACGGTAGCCTTGCAAGCCAAAACTGCTGGCCCAGATTCAAGGGACAGATGGAATGAGAAGCTGCAGAATTCAAATTAATTAACCAATGTGACACCGTATCTCGTGGCTTAAATAAGGATTAGGGGTGCTTTGATGCAAAAAGTCATTTCCCGCATTTGGTGCTAGAGTCGTTATTTAGTATTCTTCCTGTGCTGTGCCAGAAAATGCAGATTGTATTGGTACAATGTTTTTGTAGGAATTCGTACTATTTCAGCTATGGAGGCCTGTTTGTTTGCCCTCCTATACTGGTTCACATAGTTTATTTTTCACTGTGTCTCACAGCAGATATTGCTATATTGAAGATCATGATAAATCCACATTGGACATTATGTAAAACATAAACCATATGAAAATAGTTAGCTATTTAGCCTTTTACAGTGCCAAGTGACCTTTTGATTTTGCCCAGGAAAAATCTTAAGAATAAATCTACCTTTTCCAGGTCTTTAGTACAACTCCAGAACATGCCTCAGTTAGATGCACTCATCTGACTGCATTGTATAAGAGAACATACCACATCTGATGCCTTTTTCATTCATTTGATTGCTTTCTCTTAGGGATAACCCAATGTAGTTGGAACTTCCTTTCCTTTATATTGTCTACTCTTAGTAAGTGCACACAGATCAGGACAAGAGATACAGTCAGTCAAGGAACAAATTTGCTTAAACCTGATAAAATTTTTGCATTATCCTTATTGTTTTCTGTTGGAAGTAAGGACTAGTATATCTTTCTCCTTGCTAAGACCAGAATCTTAGCAGCTTAGCATGATGGTGATTAAACCTAATTTGGGCACTGAACTGATTTCCTACTGCTTCCTGCCTCAGTGTTATAGAAAATGTTGGTTTCTGAATTATGGTAATGAGACTCCTCAAAAATGGGACTGGGGCACAGATCGAGCCCCCAAGTTAAGCTATTAAGATTTAAACAAACTGCCAACACTATAATCCAACATTTGGTGTGACAGTGTGTGTATGTGCCTTCAAATCAGTGCTGACTCCTGGTGACTGGCTGGACAACTCCCTGCAATTTTGTTGGCAAGGTTTTTCAGAAGTGGTTTGCCATTGCCTGGTTCCTAGGGCTGAGAGAGAATGACTAGCCCAAGGTCACACAGCTGGCTTCATGACTAAGGTGGGGCTAGAACTCAGAGTCTCCCGGTTTCTGGCCTGGTGCCTTAACCACTGCACCACACTGGCTCTCTTATTTGAGTTAACCTTGAGTCCTGGAGACTGCCTGGATGAGTCCCTGCAGTTTTCTTGGCAAGGTTTTTCAGAAGTGGTTTGCCATTGCCTCCTTCCTAGGGCTGAGAGAAAGGGACTGGCCCAAGGTCACCCAGCTAGCTTTGTGCCCAAGGCGGGACTAGAACTCACAGTCTCCTGGTCTCTAGCCCAGTGCCTTTGAGCATGGAACTGATTTAGGATGTATACTCCAGTTTCCTTCTGTTTCCTGCCTCAACATTGTAGGAAATGGTGGTTTCTGATTTATTTATTTATCAAATTTTGTCACCACCCATCTCCCCCCAAAAAGGGACTTTTATGGTAATGAAACTCCTTAAAAATGGGTCTGGGGCACCACTACACCAAACTGGCTCTCATAGTCCAGCCTACCCGCTAAATAATAAGTGCAGTGGCTAAGAAACAAAGTGATTCTGAGATGTATTGCTTTTCTTTAGGTTACCCTTAACTGTGGATTAGAAGACTCATTGGCTGGCTATCTGTGGAAAGGGGATTAGTACTAGAAAGATGGTCAGCATTGCAATAAAGGGAGGAGAAGAGAGGTGTAATTTTTACACCAGGTCCTAGGCGGGGCAAGGAGAAAATGTAATGAGTCCACATTCCAAATGGCAATTCTGGATTCACTTACATGACAGCTGATCTCAGGGAAATGCCTTTCTGAGGAAAAGCAAATAGCATGTGCCATCAGCCCTCTGTGAATCTTCTAAATTTTAAGGCTGTCAGAATCCTAAGTTACCACTGTTGGCGTTAATTAGTACCTAGAGGGAGGGGAAGGGCTGTTTAGTCTGAAACACCATTGGGCTTGCTATCTTGTCTGTTATGGATCATAAATATTCAATGAACTCATTCCAGTCTTCTTTTCTGGCCTTGCGCTGAACATTGATTCTAGTTTAGAAGTCTGATTTTCAAACTTGACAGTGAGCCTTCCATTTCCAAGCACATCGTTAGCAGTAGAACATTAGTTTATGTTGAGATAGCCGCATGGCATTCCAATGCGTTCAGCAGTGCATGCCAGCGTATCAGAGATCAGAAGCCAGCCAGTTCTTCTGGGCATGAAGCCTTCCTAAGAACTATAGCCCACCTTCATGGAAGGAGACACATCAATGACAAGACTGTGGACTGTCCAAACAGAGGTCAAAAGGCCAACTGTTGTCAAGAGTGTGCTGGGATTTTCCATTTCTCTCTCTCCTTCCTATTCTTTGCACACAATGAAACAAAATCTTGTTTACACAGTCAGATGGAAATTGTATCTGGAGGCCACCATATGTCAAAGATGCTGAAACACCTCTTGTCATATGTTCCTGACAATGATAATTAAATGTGAGTTCATTTTCTCATTTTGCATTTTGGTAGAGAGCTAGGAAATGCCAGGTTCATCCTCAAATCTATTTTTGACCTTCAGGATGGGGTGCCAAAGAATCCAGATTAAAGGTTGATGAAGTCAACCTTTGGAAATACAATTCTCAAGAGTATGTTCTTTGAGACAGGGTATTACTTGTTGCCTTGTTTCAGTGGGTACCTGAATGAATCATTGTATGTTTATATAGATTGTCTCATTTACAGAGAATTTCTGGTTATCTCTTAATACTATATTCTCTAGTGCTGCTGCTTCTGTTTCTTCTTTTTCAATTTCCAAAGTGCTGTGCTAAGGAAAACATCCCAAGGGCTTTCCTTTACTTTTCTTCACAAAAGCACTAGGTTTTTTTTAAGGGAGTATGTAGCCTTTACAGTATGACTCTTAATGATTTCTCTGCGATAATGTCAGTTCCACCTATGATCTTAGATCATTTCCTGCTAGTTCATCCTGGGATTCACCGACAGGAAGGAATAGTGGGCAATCATCCTGGGATTTAAAACTTGTCACCCCAATAGGTAACATATCCAAGATATGGGTGGTCAGGTGCACAGATTGAGCTGTTCTTCCATACAGTTCATAAAATGAATGTAAGAAGAACTCTGCTGGATTAGGCTAATCAATGACCCATTTAGTTTAGCATGGCACAAGCATGGCAGCAGGGAAATAACTTTCTTGCACTGTTGCTCCCTAGCAACTAATATTTAATGTATGAGCTTCATAAGCTGCCTTTGATTCTGTAGTAGCGGAATGTCATCAAAACTAGAAGCTACTGATAGTCCTATCTTCCATGAACTGCTGTTGTTGCCTTGTAAAACCATGTAAGTCATAGCAAATAGGTATCAAATTTCATATTCATACTTAGGACATAGCATGGTGGTTAGAGTAGGACTGGGGAGGCACAGGTTCAGATCCTCAACCATGAAACTCACTGGATAACTAATAAATCTCTCTTGTCACACAAGGTGTTCTGGATAATAATACATGGGAGGCAGGACAATGTACACCTTCTTGAGTTCCCAGAAGAAAGGTGGGCAAGCCCAGGATGGTTATTGAATTGATACTTGATAAAAAGCCACATCCAGTGCCTGCTTCCCAATGTATGTTACTTAATGATTGCAGACATGCATGTAATATGTGAAGGACGGTTCATTGAGTTGCTGATCTTTGTCCTACCCATGGAAATGCAGTGGGTAGTCACTTATTTCATCTCAGTGACTAGGATGTTTCTTTCTTATCATTGGCAAATGTCTAGAGCCATGTTCATACCTGCTCTTTGGGGTGGGTTTATTCTTGTGAATTGATGTGCTTCTTAAGGAGGGATGTTAGAAGCATGAATGAAAATAAAGATTAGGGCATATTTTATTTCTGTGGTACAAAAATGATGATTTGCACTGATTAATTGAAATAGCAACATCGCCTGCAGAAATGGAATTAATGTATCCCTTTTGCTCACAGGTCCCAGTATTTAGTTAATACTGGGGTAGCGTGCCCCAACTTCATGCCCTCCTGAGGTTGAATGAAAATTTGGGAAGTTGTGGGGTGGTGAAAGGTATTAGATTATGAAAGGCTGAACTAGGAAGGACAAACATGGATCCCTGACCTACAAGGGTGTTCAAATAAACATCCTTTTTAGATAAAGAACAATATTTTAGCCTAAAACCTAACATTGTTTGGGCCTCAGTGACACTATTTTGGCCTCATTCCAGTCACACCACCTGAGCTTGGCAATAGAGGGAGTGATTTGAAATTCTGTCTGCCATTCCTGATTATTTTACCTTCCGAGTTTTACCTTGGAAAACTTCCTCATAGTCATAGCCATAACTCTGCAATAGCACAGTGAAGTGAGTAGCATGGAAAATCAGTCTGCTGACTCAAGGAGGGTGCCAAACATGTATGGCGATAAAGCAGGACGACTTTGACATAGGGGTTAATTGAGAAAAAAAAAAGAAATGCACCAAAATAATAGCATGGTTGCAGCCAATGAGAATTTAGTGAAAGGAAATATGGATGTAGGGAACAAATCTGAAGAGAAGGTGAGATCACTTAGAAGTTACCCTCAGAAAGAGATTCTCCTTATCGTCAGCTTAGTGCACAAATATTGGAAACCAGTTGTCCCATTTCCTACCATGTAATAGATGGTTAACCTGTGGTTAAGGTTCTATGGGTATCTGATGTGTTTATTTAGCTGACTTTGTAGACACTTCACTATCAGCAACATTGTTATTACTGTTATTGTTACTACTATTACTACATTCAACACCAGTGAGGAGAATCATGGATGGTTTCTGACTTATCTTCTCACCTTTGAGAGATAATCCACTTTTGGACAATCAGCTTCTTTTTCTTCAAGTTCAGGTTTTTCAACTCTATAACATAATGGATGGAGAAAGAAAAAGGGCAAAATGGCACCTACCTTGGGAAACGGAGAGTAGGCAGATAACTAACTGTGCTTGCCTGTTACCTGGAATAACTGGATTGGGAATTAAGTGCAGCTTGGGTTACCTGCTATCAGTTTTAATGAAGTGTGGTAACGAAATTTGATTTGGAGTACTCATTGAAAGCTGTTGATGGCACGCTCTCGAGTACATTTACTGTTTCTCAGGATTGCATGCTAGTGAGCATATGAGTCTTTAAGACAGGCCATCTGTTAACATCAGACCTTTGGATAACTGTCAGACCATTCTAAAAATAAGTGTATAGATACACAAACTGCCCAACAGTACAAAGGTGACTCATCTTTTTTCTCCCCTGCCCCAAAGCTTTCTTTCATCTGGCTTAGAAAAGAGAAAAATAGCATAAGAAATCATTTTGTCTATTGGTTTCTACCTCCCATTCCGATTGATGGGCAAATACAGCATGCATCTGTGCATTCCAGAACCAGTTGTTGGCCATAACATTTTAAGCTTTGAGTTTGAACACTCCCTCTCTACAACTCACAGGTCTTTCCTAAGACCTTACTCCCTTAAATCCATCATTTTAAGTTCTACCAAGTGAAGTCATAAAACCCCTCCTTGGACTGATCATCTCTTTTTTAGGATGTGAGGGCACAAAACATCCCAAACTATTGACAGGTTGTTCCATTTTGTACTAGAGTAACATTTGCCATTCAGGAAACAGACCAGCAGCTTCTTACATACGAGGAAAAACATACAACCACTGTGCTGTTTTAGCAGGAATTTGACACTGAGCTCCTCTAACCCCCAGTTAAAGGGAACAGCTGATTGAAAAAGAGTCCTGGCTTATGTAGTTTGCCTCTTTGGTTCTCAACCACAGCTGAAAAAGAGAGGTGGATTTACCAAGACATTGTGTCTCAAGAGATTCATGCAGGGGAAGGTAATGTTACCAAAGATCCAAATTCAGTATCTTGAAACAGGACTTTAATTATGTTTAGACCCATAGTGGGTTGTTGAATATCATGTTGAACAATTGTGTCATATTGAATATCTTTGGCTCAAGTTGTTGTACAAATTAGCACATCTCTGTATTCAAGTGCCCCGCTCCCCGGCCACTTGAATGCTACTAGGGAAAATTTCCCAGGGCACCTGGCCTCTTAGTGTGGCCATAAGGCATCCAAAAAAATCTAAAAGACCCAGGACTTCTGTGCCTAGGATAGTCCTGAACTTTATATCATTATGAGTGTGGTTGGTTCCAAGCGTCATAGCTGGATTTGGGTGGGGACAAGAAAGGGAATGATTTTCCAATTAGGGATGGTGACAAAGCTGTTGCTGAGTTTTCCAAGCCCAGTTTGGAACTGTTCAGAGCATTTGCTCCTCAAGAACTAACACAGACTGTTTCCCCAGCTCTCTGCTTCTTTACATTTTCAAATTGTTAATGCTGGGCATATCTGCAACTGAATGGCCAAACTCTCAGCCTTCCATGCATTTGTAGAAGCCTGCAGGTAGCTCTGAAGTAGCATGACAGGGTCACTGTGCCTCAGTGACCCAGAATTACTTTATTTTTTTCAAAGCATAAGCCACAGAGTCCATCCTGATTCTTCCTAACGAAGATTTACTTTGCTGCAATACAGTCAGAAAGATAACATAGTGAATACAGTATGTTTCCTCTGTAATATTATTCTCAAGGAGCTATCCCTGACACACAATCCCATAGTTGAGCGTACAGTATTCATACCTCCTTTTGATAGGGATATGTACTCACATGTCGTTCTCCAACAGAGACTTGATGAGTGTGTTGTCTGCATGCCTACCAACAACGTTGCAAGGAAGTTCTACAGCTGAAGTCAAAGTCTCCCTCTTTGGACTCATTCTCAAATTTGCCCTGGAAAAATCCATAGATGGGGCACCAGTGAGAATAAGACTGAAGAGACAGAGCGATGGGGCATTTTGCTGGTTTCCATTCCCTGCTCTTTGTCTCTTTAGTCGATAAATGGGGCAATATGCTCTGTTTATTTTAAAACCCAGATTCCTGCCCCAAGAAAAGACATTTTTAAATATACAATTTCTTGTTTTGTCCTGGAACCCAGAGATAATCAGACACAGTCCATTTCATATTGCATACTATGTTCAGTTCACTGAGGGAGAAGCCCCTAAAATTTTTGAGCCGGGTGACTTCTGCTTTATGCAGATGTGGGTCTGTTTTGCTTACTGTTCTGTTTTGCAGTTTTGCTCGGTAGGATTATATGGATGCCCCCACTCCCCCACCCCAGCTAAAAGAACACCAGCACCTTTGATTTTATTTATGGGAAGTAGCACTTCCCAGCCCCTGGGATCAATGCATGGCTTGGCAGTCTATGAAGGCTGAGGGCCCTGAGAGAGGAAAACAGTGGGTGTCTCATCTGAATCACTGTTGAATTGGAGTGTAATTGGTCTGAATCTCTGTCTGGCCCCTTTGTTTATAAAGACAGCATGATCTTTGTATTAGATGGGTGTAGAAGGTATGATTAACCCATGTCTGTGGAGAAGAAGGTTCACAAGAAGGGCTTCATTATCAGATGTTGAGGCACAAGCCTTTCTGTTATTGAATATTGACTGTTATTTCTAACACATACGTTAGAAATAATGTTCTTGGCCTATTGGCCAAATGCCTTACAAGGAGGGTTGATGGCACTGTATCTCTCCAATGACTGCCGAAATAAAAATGAATCTGAACACTAGCAGCCCTTGCTTTCTTCACTTGGTGAATGCTCAATTTGTTCAGATTTCTTCTTTTTAAAGGCTACTGTTCAGGCTGACCAAAGAAACTGTTATCAAAGGCCAATGAGTTTAGTGGCTGCCTAAGTCCAGCCAGGAGCACCTTGGAGCATGGGAAGAATTGTGTATATACATAAGAGAGTGTCATGGTGCTTCCCAGGCACAGGCTGGAGGTTAAGATGGTAGTGGAAATGTTGTGGTTGTCATAGCAGGTTCTGAATGGAGAAGGGAAGGGAAGGGAAAAAGCTGTAGTTTTGCATATGTGTGGGAGGTCCAGAGCATGTCTGGAATCAGGCCTTCTAAACTTCTAAACTGGGTACCAATATTCACAGCTTTCAAGAAATGTTGGGAATGTGTGTTTACGTAAAGATGCCGTGGACCATCCAGAGACAGTAAGAAAGGAAACTGTTCTTTGACTACCCATCCACCTGTACTTCCTCTTTCCTTGTTTTGGTCAAATTATTGAAGTCGTTCTGATCTACCCACCCAGTTAACCTCCTTTAGACTGACTTATTTTTGTCAATCCAAGTGTAAAATATTGCTTTTGCAGCACCCAGCTCACCCCACCCCCCTTAAATAATTGCTCATGAGAATTTAGGAAGGTTATAGGAGATTTCAGCATGATCAAGATTTTAACAACATGGAAAGTTGCTGCCGTCTTGTGAAATCCCAAAATCTTGTGCAATTTGTTCAATAATTCGGCATGCAATTATTTATACAAGCATTTTTGGCAATGTGATCTGAGGGGAGAATTACAGCTATCCCCATTGTCATGGTCAGATCACGCCCTGGTGACCTTGGGATTCTCATATGCCACCCCCCTCTGCAGGGAGGCAGGACCTACTCAATCGGTCCGCCCTCGGTGACTGATGGACCCAGCAGGGTTGAAGAGGGAGCTGGGGGTTATACCCGAGGATCTGCTGCACAGTCCAGTGGAGGCCCTGGCTGCTGCCTGGAATAAGGAAACGGCCGGGGCCTTGGATAGGATTGTGCCTGTGTGGCCTCTCTTATCCTGTCAAACCTGACACTTCCCATGGTTCACAGAGGAGCTGAGGGTTCTGAAGAGGATTCTGGAGCGCTGCTGGAGAAAGACAAAGACCAAACCCAACTGGACACAAGCTAGAGCCACGATTAAGGCCTACCTTGTGGCGGTAAGAGCAGCGAAACACCAGTATTTCTCCGCTCTTATTGCATCTGCAGAATGCCACCCAGCGGCCCTGTTTAGGGTCACCCGATCCCTGTTGGGGAAAGGGGATCCAGAAAATCATCTACAGGGCTGTGCTAAAGAATTTTTGGGGCATCTGCAGGATAAAATCACTCGGATTTGCTCTAAGTTGGACTCCAAGCGTGGGATGGAGTCTGGGGAGATGCCTGGGGAGCGTACTTACCCAGTTATCTGGGAACAGTTTGATCCTGTTGGACCTGAGGAAGTGGACAAGATCCTCTGGACTGTAAATGCCACCACCTGTCAATTAGACCTGTGTCCAGCTCAGGAGGAGACGTGTGGTTGGGCCCAGTCAATGGTAAATACATCCTTTCGGGAGGGGCTGTTTCCAACGGCCTTTAAGGAGGCGTTGGTACGCCCCCTCCTCAAGAAACCATCACTGGACCCTACTGTGCTGGATAACTTTTGTCCAGTCTCCCACCTCCCCTTTATGGGGAAGATGGTTGAGGTGGTGGTGGCACTGCAGCTCCAGAGCATCCTGGAGGAAGCAGATTACCTAGACCCCTTTCAGTCAGGTTTCAGGCCTGGATATGGGACAGAAACTGCATTGGTCGCACTTATGGATGATCTCTGGCGGGAGCAGGATGGAGGCAGTGCATCCATCCTTGCTCTCCTTGACCTCTCAGCGGCCTTCGATACCATCAACCATGGTATCCTTTTGGGTCGGCTCAGGGAGTTGGGGGTGGGTGGTGTAGTCTTATGCTTGTTCACCTCCTTTCTCCAGGGCTGGTCCCAGTCGGTGTTAATAGGGGAGGAGAGATCAGGCTCACGGCCCCTCCTTTGTGGGGTGCCGCAGGGATCAGTACTCTCCCCTCTCCCTTTTAACATCTACATGAAACCACTGGGCGAGATCATCCGTCACCACGGGATGAGGTATCATCAGTGTGCCGATGATACTCAATTGTATATCTCCATCCCTGGTGAGGTAAGTGATGCTGTGACTGCCCTCTCCAGGTGCCTGGGGGCTGTGGGGGCCTGGATGGGGAGCAACAGGCTTCAGCTGAACCCTGATAAGACAGAGTGGCTGTGGGTTAACGGTCCCTCTGCTCCAAGGAACTTGCCATCTTTAGTGCTGGATGGGGTTGCACTGCCCCAGACAGACCCGGTGCGTAACTTGGGGTCCTCTTGGACTCACGACTCCTGCTTGAAGAGCAGGTGGCAGTTGTGGCCAGAAGGACCTTTGTGCAACTTCATGTCGTGAGCCAGTTACTCCCCTTCCTGGAGCGAGAGGCCCTTCAAACGGTCACTCATGCCCTGGTCATCTCCTATATAGACTACTGTAATGCGCTCTACATGGGGCTACCCTTGAAGAGTATCCGGAAGCTACAGCTGGTCCAAAATGCAGCTACGTGGGCAATTTTGGGTGCTCCAAGATCAGCACATATTACCCCATTGCTGTGCGAGCTGCACTGGGTGCCAGTTTGCTTCCAGGTCCAATTCAAGGTGTTGGTTATCACCTTTAAAGCCCTACATGGCGTGGGTCCAGGTTACCTAAGGGACCGTCTCATCCACGTTACATCAACCCGTCCCACCCGTTCATGCAGAGAGGGCATGTTGCGTACCCCGTCTGAAAGAGAATTTCATCTGGCGGGGTCCAGGAGGCGGGCCTTCTCTGCAGTGGCGCCCGCCCTTTGGAACATCTTGCCCCCAGAAGTGAGGCTGGCCTCCTCTCTTTTGGACTTCAGGAAACAATTGAAGACCTGGCTTTGTCACCATGCCTGGAGTGGGGAGAGGAAGAGCCACTCTTGGGGTTGGTTGGCTCCCTAGTCCTGCCGAGGCTGGTCTTGTTCCCCTTTGGGTGGTATTAGATCTGCCATTGCTTGGATCTCATTACATTTTATATTTATTTATTGATATAGATATTTGTAGATTAATGATATTATGATTTTATTAATTTTAAACTGTTTTATTGTGAACCGCCCAGAGTCCCCCATATGAGGGAGATGGGCGGTGATAAAAATATGATAGATAAATAAATAAATAAATTTTATGTGCGATGTGGGTGTTCTTTTGTGAGTTCTCCAAAATCTTGTCAGGTTTTGGAAATAATTTTTTGAGGGGGGGCATTAAATGGATAACATACTTCTCCACTCAGGCCTTCCTCTGATATTGGGTGCTGCAGTGTTTATATTATTATTTATATAAAAATACATTAATACATTTGTTTATCTTAACAGTATTTATAAACTGTTTCCAGAATCTGGATGGGGTGCAACAAAATCAATGCAGAAGGCTGACTAAAAGCTTGATGTAAACAGTTAAAATATTTAAAAGACAACAGTTAACATCAGAGGCACCCTTAAAACTAAACTCAACTATCTAATCCAAGAGTGAAAGCTTCCTTGGAACAAAAGTGTGTCAGTATGTTTACAATATACCAGCAGAATTGGGGCCATCTGTATCTCCAAGGGAGATTATTGTGTGTGTGCATGTGCGCACGCTCACATGGCTTTGACTCAGTCATGACTCCTGGCAACTACATGGACAAGTCTATGCTATTTTCTTGGCAACATGTTTCAGAAATGGTTTCCCCTTGCCTTCTACCTAGGGCAGAGAGGGAGCGATTGGCCCAAAGTCACCCTTAGGCTTTGTGCCTAAGGCAGGACTGGAACTCATGGTCTGCTGGTTTCTAGTCCAGTGCCTTTAACCACGACATCAAACTGGCTCTCATTCCCTAGTTGAACCTTGCATGCTACTAAAGAATTATTTTAATGCTCCGTGATTTTGATTTTTTGAAGGAAGCAAAATAAGCAGAATGAAAAAGAAAGTGATCACATCTCGTGCTGTCATGGTAGGAAGTCAGCCGGGCTGATGCTGTGGAATCCTGACCCCATGGATTCTCCTCCCACCTCCCCAGAATTTACTTATTGAGTATCTAAGATAAAAACAGGGACGCGGTGGCGCTGCGGGTTAAACCGCTGAGCTGTCGATCGGAAGGTCGGCGGTTCGAAACCGCGCGGCGGGGTGAGCTCCCGTTGCTCGTCCCAGCTCCTGCACACCAAGCAGTTCGAAAACATGCAAATGTGAGTAGATTAATTGGTACCGCTTCGGCGGGAAGGTAACGGCGTTCCGTGAGTCATGCTGGCCACATGACCCGGAAGTGTCCTATGGACAACGCCGGCTCCAAGGCTTTGAAACGGAGATGAGCACCGCCCCCTAGAGTCGGACACGACTGGACTTTACGTCAAGGGAAACCTTTACCTTTACTATCTAAGATAAAAACAATAGGGTACATATTAAATGAATGATGACAGGCATGAAGAAACCTGATCTCTCTTTTTTAAAAAATGCTGTTTGGTGATAAGCAATAGTTTTATACATACATACATACATACATACTTACAGACTAGCTTTTTACAAGATCCCCAGATCTGCTAGGATGCTGGATGAGAATTTTGCGGTCCATGTTCCCGAACATGTAGAGATCACCAGGCTGGGGAGGGCTGGATACAAATCCATGATTGTGCCTAATTGCAGTAAGGATCCAATTGAGCCAATTTGATTCTCCCACAGTGTTGTTAATGGTAGGACTGTTAACTTTATTCAGAAGCTCTGGCTTGGTTTTTGTATTCTTAATTACAAGAGGTCTAGCTGTATGGATCCCCTCCCTCTTCCTCAACCAGTGGTGTGTGCTTCTTGCCAATTCCTCTACCTTCCTATCTCAGTGTGAGCAAAAACGAAAGAGCACCTTTGTGTAGGCTTTCATCTGAAGCCCAGAGCTCATAACTTTGTCATATTTCCAAATTCCACAGCTCTATTGTCACCTTGTGGTCACTCCTTGCAAGTGCATAGAATTTAGCGCCAAGGATTTAAATGGGGGGCAAAGCTGGTAAACACTGACTTCCCTTAGTTAAATGTCACTGCTAACACCTTTGCTGGTACAAAAAGCAATTCTGGATTGCTTAGGTTTTCCTAAACTGTGGGAGGAAATAAAAGATTTGGGAAAAGTTGAAGATAGCTGGTGGATGATGGATTGAATGGCTTTCCAGGGCAAATCAATAGGGTCAAAATTACACTTCATTTAGACTCGGCTCTCACTCATTTTTCCTACTGAGATAATTATAACAGAAAATACCACAACCTATGTATACAATCTCAGGGGCAATAGGCAAAAAGTGATAGTGAAGTGATTTCAAGTCTGTGTGTTTTTAGTTTATATGGCAGAGGGGTTCCTACAAAAGTCCCCTTAAGAATGTATTGGCTTTCAGCACTGGTTGGGAGTTTGATAGTTTGAGATCAGTGAACTTGTTTCTTTGAATCAGGACTACAATCTTCAGTAAAAGAGAATATGTATAGCTCAGGGTTGAACTGTGGAGTCCTTGGTGCTCTCTGAGCTTGGTTGTTTGCTTGTAGATGTTTCATGACCCAACTAGGTAACACCATCAATGCTAACTCCACACTCACTTGCACTGATGATGTTACCTAGTTGGGTCATGAAACATCTGCAAGCAAACAACCAAGCTCAGAGAGGACCAAGAACTCCCCACTACAATCTTCAGTTCACAGAAGCAACATCTCTCCCACTCCTTATACATCATGGTAGAGAAATAGCAAACTTCCCCAACCTGTTGACCTCCAGATATGTGGGACTTCAATTCTCAGTTATGGGAACTGAAGGCCAATACAACTAGAAAGTACCAACATGGGGAATGCTAAAGAAGAACTGTGAAAAACCAGAGATTGGGAACTGAAGGGGAACTCACTCCGTTACCATCTGTTCAGCACAGGATGAATTTTTTCAACAAGTCATACCCAGTTCTCTGAGAAAAGTTTCAGGTCTAAAAGCAATGAAGTGGTGGTAGTGTCACAGACATTGGCACAAAGTCTATATGAGTAATGAGATCTCCTGCACTTTGAGGAGATGGGTATTTGAGACAACATCCCTAAGGTGCTTGATTCTGAGACATGACTTCCGTTTGCAATAGATTGGAAATGCTACTTCTGCATAACATTAGGTTTTATTTAGCGTCTTGGCAAATGACAAGACAGGATGTCTGTTCTGTAATATTTCCCTTAAGGGAGTTGATCGCAGCTCCCTTTTAAAAGAATGGAAGCTAATTGCAGAAGTATGCAATAAATGTCATCTTTTGACCAAGCCTAGGTAATGCAGCTGCCATTTTTCCAAATGGCCAGTTAACCCCTTTGGGTTGTGAAATGCATAGTGCCCAGAACACTGCTCTCTTACCTTTTTTGCCCCCTTTTCTTGTGAATTCGAGGGCTCTTCACTGGCAGTGGGAACACACCTTTGGCTGATGGCATCACATTTATCCATATCCTTTTGCAACAATTAGCTTGACCTGGACAAGTGGATTCAGTAGCCCAAGCTTGCTTCTCAGGGTTTTTTTCTGGCACGGTTTTCCTTCAAGATCTTCTTGTTCATGCCAAGTGAGAATGAAGAAGATGACAAGGAGAAAATGGGCATCCCTAAACAGTTCAGAGAACATTGTTTAATTGTGGCAGCTAAAGATGTCTCTGGAGCCAACTTCCCTTGCAAAGGGTTAGCCCTGGGCGTTGATGTCATGAAATCCTCAGGATGGTACTTGGCGAGGGGAATTTGGTTACATCGTGTTTTTCTTTCTCCCCTTTTTGTGTTGCTTTCCCCCCTTCCTTAACTTCATGCCAGCATTAACAGATCTGCTGGTACAAAGCAAATATGTCACATTGGCAGCTGTTACTTAGGAGCATTTTCTCCTTCTTTCTCTTGCCTCCCCCCACCCCACCTCAAGCTCCTCTTTATTGCATTTTGTTCGGTAATAATTGCAAAGCTTTTATGTCGAGTTCTGCATAAATGCGACTGAGTAGGAGGGCATGGGCTTGCTTTCTATTATTCTGCCCCTCACGCACGTCTCCTTTCCCCCCATCTTTTTCCAGAACCACACGTTGAGCCAGCATGCTCAGTGAGCGTAGCACGACAGGAGACCTCTCTGCAGAGGACTTGACGGAAACTCAGTGGGGAGGACCATTTGAACATTACATCCAATCAAAGTGTCATTTGCAACCCAGATGTAAAACTCTAATGATTTGGCCATGAGGCGCTGCTATTATAAGCAGCTGGAAATGAATATTAATGGAAGAGATTAAAAGTATTCCATGCGCAGTATTTTTTATTGTCCTGCTTGAGCTAAGTGAACTTTAAACCTTCTGCTTCTGACTGAATTTATAGTTGCTAGATAGGAATCTGCTTTGATGCGCTTATTCCTTTGTTGCTTCTTGTATTATACTGATAGTTCTAGATTTAGAAGTGATTCCCCTCCCCCCCTCCGTTCTTTTTCAGTTTTGACTTTATTTTCCTTCCCTGTTTAGCCGCTTTTTAATTGCAATTTTAGGTAATTGTGCATTGTGATGTGACAGCTTGGCTATTGTCTGAATATATTATTTTTTACACTATTTTGTTTTGTTTTGTTTTTGTTGGTTTTTTTAACAATTAAAGACTAAATGCTTTGATTGGATTTGCCAGTTCACCGGACAGTGATTAATAAAAAAAATTGTAATAATGAATATCATCAGTTTCAGTGCAACTGGATGATCTGCTTTATAAATGTGACTGAATCTGATTGCATTAACTAATACAGTTCAATAAAGGGAATACATTGGATGAATGTCAATCCTTTTTTCCCCCTTAGTGTGTGCTATGGGTGATGTTTAAGAGCAAAAACATCAGATGGGACAGGTGTGTAAATTCTAGAACCTGCCACTAAATTTGGGGCCACAAAAATTCGTTAAGAGGTAAGTTGGGTTATCTGAAATGGTCTTCAGCAAGGTTGTTACATCTCCCTATGATTGCACTGTTTTGTGAACTGAGTCTTGGAATTCTATCATCTCAAGGAGTTGAATTGGCCAAGTGCTGTGATTTCAGTATGTACAAGTGCAACAACTTTCCTCAACTGAGAGCCCCCAGATATGGTGAAAGTTACCCACAATGGGAACAGATTTTTGGAACAGAAATTTAGCACATCTGAAAGGCACCAAACTGGCAGAGGCTGATGTATAAAGGTGGTGTGGATCACAGAAACTAAACTCCACCAAGATTTTGTTACAAGGAGGAGCATTGTGGTGCTTCAGAGGACTATTATTACCTGAAAAGGAAAATGAACGTTGTGCCATTTTATTTATTTACTTACTCAGCTAGATATGTTGCTCTAATCGGTAGATTTTCTATATTCTTTCTAAAGATCTCTGTTCTGGACAGCAAGAATTATGAACAAAATCAAAGCTGATCAGCAGATTTGGAGTAAAAAAAAGAGCAGCATTTTCCCTAAATGCCATGGTGCGATAATCAATAATACTAGGAATTGGTTTTCCTAGGATGGGCAGTGCACACTTAAAATTAATTATGGGGCATATACATGTAGACTTGGTTTGGAAACAGTTTTGCATTTCCCATGTTTCAGAGCAAATCTTAAGAACAATGAAACACTTTGCCTGTATGCAAAAGTTTTCTACAAACACCAGCCTGGGAAGAAGATATGAACACAGGGTTGGCAAGAACCACTGAGAAAAGGTTCAAAATATAGCAAAGATCTCACCAGCTGAAAGATTACTTGATCAGATAGCCTGATCAGGGAATACAAATTTCAATTGAAAACAGATGGCTTTTTAGTTCTTGTAGTTTTATGGAGATCAACAAGAATTGTCAAGAATATGGATCTAATGTTAAATAACTCTTGATGGGGACTTCTAGATCAAAGGATGCTTGAGTCATAATATACAGCATCTGCCAATTATATTGTGAACGAAATCACATTTTGAACCAACTAATTTAAAAACTTCAGCAATGCAGCTTGCTCTCTAAAAATAACACTTCTGCAGTTTGCCAGATTAAATTTGGGAGACAGCCTGATGAGAGCAGAAGGATGTTAACAAACAGCATTATCCTAAATATGAAAGCATAGCACTCTGTTTTTAGAGAAGGTGCTAAAACATTTCCTGAATTTGGCCTTTTAAATTATTTTTAAGGATGCTGTTTTTAACATTAAGGGTGAATCATTGTTTTATCCTCTTTTGCTATACATAAGCGTATACAACAGGGGTAAGTGGAAGTGCAAGCTCCTGTTTGCTAAATGTACAAGGAGAGGTTGGAGAGATTTAATTTGGATTCATGCCCTGATCAGGGAACCAAATTATGGTTCTTGTATGATTTGTATGATTCTACATTATCTGGTGTTTTCCAAAAGGATTATACACAGTCCCACTGAGGGCTGTCCATGCTTCTGATCTGATTCTGAAAAAAGTGACTTCAGTATATGTGGGTGTGAAGGCAGTGACTGTTGGTAACCCATTAAAACCACCATGTCTTTTTCCAGGATCACATGACTACTGGAGGAGAATAGTGACTGTTTAGTGAGTCTCTGATAGGTGCTGCATTCATGTTCCCACACACACCAAAGCAACTTCATCCAATCCAAAGCATCATCCTAGCTCACAGTTCCTTACCACTGAGAAGGATGGCAGGGGATGCAGGAGAATGCCTTGCCCTGAGTGAGATTGCTTGTTTAGTGCTTTTGACACTGACTGGTAACAATTGACTGGACTTCAGTAGGAATTTTTCTAACCCTACCATGTAAAACACAGTACGCTGACGCTGATGAAGAGTTCAAATCCAATACACATGCAAGATATTAGATCACACCTTGGCATGCTGGTTGCAACTCAACATTTCTTTCCAGAGATGAGTGTGCCTCATTCATTTCTTGCATTGAACAAGGATACATCAAAGCAGACAGAAAGAAACAAAGCAAAAAAAGCATTGGTGATATGTAAGATATGCACATAAGCTTTGATTTCTGCCACCCAGGAGCAAGACTTTTACCAAACTTTTTCACAAGTTACACAAGCATACTTAATGGGGGGTGGAGGGTTATACATAAATGTATCTGCATAATTACATGTCATGAGAACAATTATAAATGCCCTGGGGGATAATTATAAGACATCATTAGACAACTTCAGAAGTCTCTCTCTACTGTCAGATTTTATAGGGTTCTGTTTTGACATCACAGAAAAGAGTTTCTGACTCTGCTAGATTTCCTTCATTTTTTTGTAAAGATGGAATGTATAAAGACATGATCACGTGAAATGACACGATAGGCTTTATTAGGCTGCAAGGGGATAGTAAGCAAGTATAGCAATATTCCTGAAAGAGAAAACCCTAGCTTTGCCAAATACTACAATTAAAAATGGCACCAATTGTCCAGAATTAGGATCATGAAAATGTGAAGGGCTTTTCTCTACTGGTGGGCAAAATAACAATCATATTTATCATTATCTGGAGATTGCCAACAAAAGGAACCTTGGCCCTGTTTGACCCAAGTGCCCCCATGCCTTTGTTTGCTGTTCAACTTTAAACAGAACTTCTGGGGAAGTCTCCAAATCTCTCCTGTAGCACCTTTAGTTAGACTGAAGCACTTTGCAACAGCTTAGAAGCTGGTGGGGCCTGTGGACCAGACAAGAAGAATCTCTTTTCCTTTCTCATAATTGCACCTAGGCCAGGGCTGACACCGAAACAGAAAGTGTCCAAGAGAGAGACTGTGTCGTGGTTCAACAGTGTATACATTTTAGTAGTTTCTCCCTCTCTCTCCTCCCCATAAGGAGAAATGCAAAAATACCAATTTAAGTGTCACTTCTGGAAATGGGGTATGTAGGATGGGGAACGGCGAGCACTTAGCAAAAATCATACATATGGCTCTATTGAGAGACTTGTATGTTTCACCGCAGGGAGCTGTCGGTGGCAAATGTTGAAGTTCAAGCTATGCCACTACAGGTGTTTCAAAAACCAAACAGTAAGTTTTGTATTGCTGGCCTTCTAACCATGTAATAAAGCTTGAGGGAGAAAGTGGTACTCAGACCCCATGCCGCAAGAAACCTAAAGTGTTCCAGTACACAATTTGTACTTTTAAAAAAAAAAAAAATCTCTCTGACTTATTCCATATAAAGATTTTTAATTTCTGCTTGACTGTTGTGCTCTCAAATTCCCCTATTTTCCACCCCACTTGGTAGCCAGAGAAGCACATGGGGGATAACTGCTGGTTGAGGTGAATGCTGGCAAAAAAAGCTCACAATAGAAGTGGGAAAGCTGATCTTTAGTTGGGCAATGGGTGTGACAAGGCTTCAATGGACAATTTGGGACAGAGCTGAATAGAATGGGAGGCTCAGCCATTGGGCTCAGCAGGCAGTAAAAAATAAACTGGCAGAGAGTTGACCATCTCAGGCAAACTGCTCATCTTAATAATAAGCACCTTCCACCAAAACCTCAAGGCATGTTCGGTAAGCAGATTATATTCTCTAATGCTGCTCGCTCTTTCTTCGAGCAAGGGTGGGCAAAATATAGCTTGTCATTTCCTGATAGACCTCTAGCCAATGCTTGATGGACCTTCCAGCCCCTCCTTTTACTTCAGTTCCCCTCCTTGCCAGTTCTACAAAGAACCCATACGACTTTTCCCCTTTCTGAAGCTTAGAAAGTTTCTTTCCAGGAGAAACTAGCCAACACTTTTACTGAAATGTTGGGGCCACTGGAGGCCACTGTTTCAGGGTCTGCATCTGTGACCTCCAGATCTTTTGCCCTACATTTCCCAAATCCTGTCCCTGGGCATGCTGACTGGAGCGGGCAGATTCCCGGTTACATTTTCTCACTGTAAGTTGCACCCAGCATGACCACTATACTGAGCCCCATCACTTACATTATTGCACTTGAGCCTCTGTTTCCCAAGGTCGTACAAGCAGAAGGATCCCATGGAAATGAAGTCTTTTGGGTGGTGCTAACAGGCAGCTGTGGAAACAGGCCACGCCTCCTGATGATCCATCCCTTACACCTGAGATCCCCACAGGCCACAAGCAAATCTGCAACTCCAAGATCACACTGCCAACACTAGGTGGCAAAATATCCTCATTTCAGTGGGGCAATTTTGTTTTCAACATTGTGAGTGGAAGCAGGAATAGAAAGGTTCTAAGGGGTACCAACTTTTTTCCCATCATGAGAAAGGCTCAGAGTTGCTATGTGATGTGGTGAGTTTAAAGGATCAATTTGCTGCCTAGAGGCTTCATGCTCATTTTTCCACCTTAAAAACCCAGGGAGAAATGGAAACATTTCAGCCTTGTCTCCTGCAGAGCCATCATCCCATCCCCACCACACCACACTTCCAATGGTTCTCAAAGGCAAAAGAAGTCCGTTGTCTCTCCCCAGCTGACCATCATAATCTAGTCTGCATTGATTGGCAATGGATCTCTTACAATTTGGACAACAGTCTCCACTGAAGCTACCTGGACATGCTGGAGATTGAACTGCATGCAAAGGAACTGTCTGTATCCTTCTTTACAGAGGCAGCAAAATGTTGCATTTACTCACAGAACAGCCATCTTCATTCCTGAAGCTCTGAAAACAGATATGGGATATTTGAAACCATTGGTCAAGTGTGTATTTGTATGTGGGACTTCAGCAGTTTCTAAGACTTGGTGATATTTCATGGGCATCAGCTGCCTCTTAGTTCATCTGATATCTATAAATGTCACTTGATTGGCATTTTCAGCAAGAGTAGTTAGCATAATTGTGACAATATTCCAACTGAAGGTGAGGTTGGATGGGGATTGCAGTTACTGTAGGATATCAGTGCCAATCTACTTTTGTAAAGCAGTATCTCTGCACTTCTACACTGGATCCTGTTTCAAATGCGCCAAAAGATGGTAGAGATTAGAATTAAGATTGGGAATGTCAGTAGGCAAGAAGGATGGTTTATTATTAATTATTCCCCTATTTGTGTTTTTTTCACAGGGAATTTTTCTGCACAGGCACACATGCAGTAGCATTTCTCCAACAGGGTATTACTGTATGTTGAAATGATCCCTTAAAGCTTTTCCAGAAAGATGCCGACAACAATGTCTGTAAAATGTATTTCTTTCCTTTTCCTCCTAGGCCTTTCCCTAAATGAGGTTCAGGCTGACCCAGTTTGAAAAACATCCTTGAGCCAATCACTGGCCGGCACACATTCCCAAAGGCAACCTGGGTGGGCAGGAAGCCATCTGAGCAGATGGCCATCATTCTAGGCAGCCAAGAGACCACATATGTGTCTCCAGGATGGGGGGTGCTGGCATCAGTTTCCCAGTGAGAATGTCAAAATGGCAGGCCTGAAGTAGTTCCCTTGCTCAGAAAAATAGGTGTTTTGCTAACCCAATTTGGTGGGTAAGGTTTAAAAAATCATTTGTGGTGAAGAGAAAGCTCCTCACCTCCACATTCCTGGTGAACCCACATGGACAGACAGCTTTGGGGGAGCAAACAACCACTTTGCCACCTTGTCTTTTGCCTATGGGGTTTTAATGAGAAAGCAGGTCAAAATATTCTAAGTCCCTTTAACTGTTTAAGGAAGCAAATGAATGAGCATATGAAGAACTGAAGAGGATAAAGCAGCAACATTTAAAGCTTGAAAGGTGAGGGTGATTTTTGCCTGGCCTTATTGCGAACACACATCCTGAGACGTGGCTGTAGAGGTTTTTATGAGAATGATTTGGGCATCATCTGCTTCAATCCTTCCCTGCTTCTTGGAAGCTGTACTAAACCAAATGGGGCACTAACTACACACACTCTTGATCTTACCCCAAAGCCTGAGAAGCCTTAATCACAGGTAAGTCACTCACCAGTTCAGGGGTGTTTTGGCCATTATCCCAATGGGGCTGGTAGGAAGACTATTCCTTTTCGTTACTGTTTTTTGTAGTTTCGTGGAAAGATATTTTAAAAACTTGCAATGGCCTGATCACATTGCAAACAGGTTTGGGGGAAAAAACAGAGCCTTTTCCCCACTTAAACCCTCCATTTAATCTCCACAAATGGATGAAAAGTAGAAGACGGTGAAGTTAGAGAACATTTTAGGCATTCTATGGTTCTCAAAGAGTGGACATTTCCCATCTCTGTCCAGAGGTTAGAAAGGGAATTAACTATGTATCTACCTTCCCCATCTGCACCATGATTTAGGAAAATAAGACAGTAACAAACTTTGGTTTCCAACTGTAGTGGAGGCACTTCCCTGGAACCAAAATATAACTCCATACCTGAACGTAAGTTAATGTAGTGAGCTGAGTGAATGTGATCAGTGCAGAGTTCCAGTCCGCACTTTCACTGGATAGTGTTGAGATGAGAAACCCAAGATCCTTCAGATGTTCTCCTAGAAGTACAACTTCCAGTAATCCCCCTCTGCAAGAGCCATGGGAAAAATAGTTGGGAATCAGTACTGAAGTCATCACTCTATGACATTTTGAGCCATCGTACAGTAATAGTACAACATCCAGTTTCCTGAGAAAGTAATTTCTTTTTCTTTTTTTCTTTTACATAAACTCATTTGCATGTTTTATCTCAAATCTAGGATTCAAACTGCTTGAATGTATAAACATTCTCCACTTTGGTGGACAAAAGCACCAGGTCCTCCTTGGAAAACCGGCATGTCATGTATCACTTTAATATTCCTCCAGTCTTAAATGCAATGCTTTAAAAATGAATTTTAAATCTTGCTTTCTCTTAATCCTGCCTGGTTTGAGGAAGCTAAACAATGGTCAATGACATACAATTGCATAATTTAGCATCCATTTGCATAATGGCACATCTTAGCTGGGAGGGTGGCTCAAAATTTCATTGGTTCAGATTCTTTCTGTATATTTGTACTGAATATAATCTGCCCTGTTAACACAGATAAAATATATATTCATATCTGGCCTGCTCACAAAGCAAACAAACAGTGCTCACAAACACGCCTTTAAATGACAAATGCCTATAGTTTTCAGGGGTGAAATTGTAAATTCTGCACCAGTCTTCTGCTGTGTTTTAAAAATTAACCTTGCAGAGAAATTTGTAATATCTAGAGTTTGTTATTCCCCCTTCCCTGTTTCTTAGAGCTTTGCATTTGCATGAAGAAAAGCCTCAAAAAATACATCACATACAGTCTATTACTGACACTTTTGAACAAACAGTAAATGACTGAAGAGAAAACCTATAACACCCTGTACTGCAATTTTCTCTTTTTCAATTCAGGGTTTCAAAATAAGTCTTTTTTATTGGGTTGCTTAGAACTTGAGAGGATGGCTTGTGTTTCTGGAATCAAACTTGCCAAAATAGTCTCATATCCTACATGGCTTTTTTCTTGTTTTTCGTAAAGAAATGGGTATTTAATTTCTCATTTGGTGCCATGGAAACACAAATGCTTTCCTTACATTTGGAGTTTCCTTGATCACAATATCATCAGAGGCCAGTCGGTATCCTACATAAGAATAAGATTTTCCAATTTCTCCCAAACATTCCCTGGCTGCTGCTTCAGAGACACCAATATAACCCCACTGAGATTTATTTTAAAAAGCATTGTTCTGCTTTAAGGAGACTGTAGGTAGCAGCTTGAACTGTTGTTTGTTTGTTTTAGCAAATGCTATGAAGCTTTTATAAGTCTGTCCTGTATAATTGTCCTATTCCTTCTACTGCTGGAAGACAGGAGCTGTACATACCTAGGTGGGTAGATGACAGACAGACAGATGATAGAGTGTGTGAGTGTGTAAAACCCTTCTGAGACATCCCTGCAATTTATAGATAATTCTCATTGGCCCAATATTAAGAACCAGCACCCTGTGGAAAGATTGTCCTACTTTTTTAAAACCAGTTCTAATTCTACTCAGTTAAAGAGAACTTGCATTTGAAATCTCTTTTGAGTGAAATTCTCATGGCTGGTATTCTTCTATAAATCCTTCATTAATTGTTCTGGGGTGACTGAGAGAGAGAGAGGGAGAGAGATGTCTCTCTGTGTGTGTGAATGTCATCTCACCAGTGTTCTTCAGTCTCTCTGACTTCTCCTACTTCAGTTGAACCCCCAGGAAAACCACAGGAAAAAAATCGTTTCTTGTCTTTCTTTTGGATTAGGACTTGTGAGTAACCAGGGAGGCTTCAGAAGAGATGTGTAACAATAAAACACCAACATCTAAAGTACTGTATAATAATCCCAACAATTGAAAGAGTTGTTCAAGCACCCCAAGAGTAAGTTATAAGTTTTCTTTTGCAGGAGAAGAATAATTTTTGAAAAATGATGAGATTTCATACCCAGAACGAACATGGTTTTATACCAATTACATCAGTTTAAGAATGATCTTGGATGAAAAATGAAGAGTGTTTCCTCCAAGTCAATGTCCTCAATATGTCCTTCCATATTATCCCCCACTTGAGATAGAGGAGAGTTGGAGTTCAACTCATTTTGAGAGCACCACGTTGGCCTTAGGAGAAGTGGGGAAGAAGCTGTTGCTGGGGTTTGCTAATAGCACCCTTTAAGAATGGGTTAATCAACCCTCAGATAACCTATTAATTGAAGAAGATGAGGGAACTGTTATAACCAATGTTGAGCTTTCCAAAAAAAAAAAAGGGCTATAGGTTAAACCTAACTAGCACAACCCAGCAGAACTGAAGGGCTCATATGTCCAACTGAGCCCTGAAGTCTCTCCCCCATAAATCAACAGGGCTTAAAAGTACTTTACTTTGATTGGATTATTTCCTAATGCTTTATTTTTTTAAGTAAATCACTGAATCTGTACATGCATAAAACTTGTATTGACTTTAATGAACAGATTTCCTTCGTTGACTTTGGGGTTTAACACATCATTTTTCAATGAGCGAGAGGTGACCTGAAACTGTCTAGATTTGAAAATATGGGATTTCCTGTGACTTATTGGTACCTGATAACTACTGAACTTGAAAGGACAAAAGAGGATGCTGTGAGCAGTTATTGAATGCTCCAGGTTAGGATGAGGAAAATCTGCAACTCATGAAGGAAGGAAGGAAGGAAGGAAGGGCAAACTTCTGCAGGCTAAAGAATATTAAATGAAAAATTAAGATAGGATATCACAATCTTTACAATTGGTTTAACTTTGTGCTAAGTATTCTATTTAAAATAATAGAATTATGGCATGGAAAGATTGGAAGTTGCATGGAGGCCATCTGCTCCAACCCTCTGCCTAGTGCTGGAATTAATTATTACAACTTCCCCATCTGATGGCCATCTAGCTTTTCTTTCCATACCTCCATCAAAAGCAAGTCCACCACCTCCCAGCACAGTCTGCTCTACTCTTGAACAGTTCTTATTGCTAGGGAAAGGTTTGTTACTATTTATAATATAGCTTCTGCTTCTCTTAAGAAAAGTGCTCAAATTATAGGGGTGGAGGGATAGAGAAGATTCAGGCCCAGCTAAAAGCTCTTAACAGCTAGAAAGGAAAGATATCATTTGTCTAAAAGTGGGAGCAGAGCAAAAGACTGGGGTTTAAGCTACAGGAGATCGAAACAGGCCTCCAAGGAGGCAGCTTGTTCCAGCTTTGCTTTTTAAAAGAAAGTCACCAGGAAGCACAGGAAAAAGCTAGAGTGCTAAATTACACCATGGCTAATTGTGTGAATGGTACGACATCCTGTGTTCATCTTCTGTAGTTTAGAGTTTCTGTTTAATCTGAGGTGGGGAACCATGCTGAAGACAATAGGATCTACTTAGCATCTTATTGAAACCCCGAGTTCCCAAAAGTACAAAATGGCAGCCTAGGAAATACATCCAGTTACATCTTAGGCTCCCTGAGCCACAGGCTAGGATAACCTACAGCTCCAAAATAAATCTATATCTGAATTTCCTACAGATCAAGAACTGGAACATAAAACTCTAAAACTGCCCAGTAGGGCAGTAGAAAGACTGAATCTAAGTCATCCAGTCCATTATCTCCTTTACAGAATGTACTCACTATCGTGAAACTATTGGTATTTACTGCAATAATTCTGATCTTTTCCTACTCAGCTGTGGGTGAATGTAGGGTTTCCCAAACTTTTGCTTCTTTTTTAGTTAGACACAATGGTTGCATTCCCATTATACTTCAGTCTGCTCACTGCATTAATTCAAGTTATTGATTTGCACAATGTAAATTGAGAACTAGTGTGATGTAATGATTAAGGGCTGGACTAGGACTGAGTTGTAGTCCTCCCTTAGGCACAGAAGCCAGCTGGTGACCTTGGACCAGTCACTTCCTCTCAACCCAAATCAGGTCAGGTTCTGTGACAACTCCTTCTGCATCATGCACTAATAGCTTTGCTATAAGAATTGCAGCAAGTGAAGTTCAAAACAAGTGGACCTTGGCAACTAGGCAGGACAAATGCCAGGGACAACTAAGTTATCAACTTACTAAATGGGCTGAGTTTGCTTAACAAGATAAGCCAATTCTGCCTAAAATGAAGCCAAGGTTAAAATTAACCAAGGGTAGCAAGTTGGGCGAATACAGCCAGTTCTATTTTTTAAACCTGAACCTGATTTTTAAGAATGTGGATGAGGAGGACTTCAGTGTGGATAGGGGAGCCTTCCTCCCTATGTTTCTGCACATCACTGCTTCAGATATGTGCTATCTGAAAAAGCAGAGGTGATCCAAGTGTAGCAACTGAGATGTGGTTGGTAAACTTCAATTCTTGAATCATCAGGAGTGACTCAAACATCCAATCAAGCAGAGATATAGCAAAGTCAGTTCCTCAGCTTGTATGAATGGGCTGATCAGAACAGGCCCACACACATTTGCATACACACCTTGAGGCATGTATTTTTGTGAAGATATTAACGGACATGTATGAAAGATGGAATTCATGACTGAACTGGCCATAGAGGCAACAGAAGGGTTTCTCCTGGGAGATTTCAACCTGTGCAGATGTGGAAAACTACCACAATGAAGACTTCTAGGAGGATACAACAAGAGATGATTCTCATGTCAGCTGGATGAGGCCCTGGCAAGCACGGACATTGCTTGTTATGGGAGTTGTAGTGCAAAGCATCAAAACTCTGCCAAGTTGCCTGTCTTTTGGATTAAGTTAACCAAATGTCAAATTGCAGTGCCCCTACTTTCTAGCCAGCCATATTGGCTGTGATGGGAAGGAGGCTATATACTGGAAAGCCTGCAGTGTAGCACTTCAATGGAGATGGCAATCCACTTGAGATGCTCCTCTGTAGTGTAACACTTATCCAGAGGGTGAGCATCAGGTGTCTTACAATACAGTACAATATATAACACAACATAGCAACTCCTCTCCCCCAATACATAAAATCACAGCATAACAAAATGGAGTTCTGTTTCCTGAACATGTGAACTGGCAGGAAGGGTATGCATTTCCTTCAGGTGTGTGCCAGGGGCTTATCTGATCTCTGAAGAGCTGCCTGCATTGGTAGGCAACAGCTCTGAGCCACTGAGCATATCTGGACATGTTATGAGCACACTCCCAAACACACTGCTACTGTATAGGGAGGGGCTTAGCTATTGGCAAAATGGCTGCTGGGTTAGACATGGTCACTTTCAGAACGCCCACTGGTCAGAAGGCTGTTCTCCACCATCCTATCAAGCTCTTTCTGGATATCTCCATCATCCTGGTCTTCTGGGTGGGAACAGACCTCTCCAAAAGGTCATGGGCTACAGCTACGCAACCTTTTACCTCTCACAGATTGCTGTTGGACCCCATGCTGCTGTTCTTGGAAGAAAGAGGATGGCAGAGGCTGAAATTTGGTTTTGCAGCAGGTCAGCTCCACATTTAATTTCAGTTATAAAAACCAACCAAACAACAACAACAACAAAAGTCAGGTGGGGCAAGAACCTGATAGAACCAAGGGAAGTACTGGTGGGCATATTAACACCAAAAACTCCTGCATTGCCAACCCTGTTGCAGCATTAGGAGGAAGTGTTCCATGGATATGTGACCCTGTTGCTTGAACTCCAGAATTTCTGATTTAGGGACAGATCTCTTGGATGTCCTATGGTAACTGCGGCCATTTATTCCACCACCATCATAGCTGATCTCTCTCCACTTCCTTTTGTGCACATGATTGCAATCCAGGGTGAATTACTGCAATATGTAATGACTTTTTAAAAAAGGACTCCTTGTTTTTAATCTACTTGCCTTTGTATTAATTTATGATATAGTGAAGAACAAGGTCTTAAGGCTCTGGGATTAAAAAGCTGACCTGGATCTTAAATGGTTAAGCAGTTAACATTTTAAAAAGCAAGAAAACTTGTATTTTATGTTGCAAAAGGTCATTTTACGATAACGCATTAGGGAGCATACTTTTGGTAGAATGTGCATGAACTGAACTGCATGATTCCCATTAGTTTTTAATGGGAGTTTTGCAACTAAATCTATGTCCATTTGGCTAAGGGAAAAAACATATATCACTGTATTTCTTCATAGAAGCAGCAATCATGCGCATACGCACACACACAGCAAAAAAAAATCTAATGAATTTTGAGCCAGTATCTATCTCCAGGCTTCAGAGTACAGCTTATCTACAGCTATGGCTTAAAAATGTGCAAGTGTAATTTTATTTTAAGTGATTTGCGTCTTGAAAACAGAAGCAACTTGGTCCTAGTAATTCCAAGCTTGTAAACATTTGCTTCTGAACCTAGCAATAAGCACTTTGAAATATATGTCTGTACCATCCCACAAGGTGCTATGGGTCTTTTGTGTTGACTTGTTTTTAAATTAAACATTTCAGGGCAATTTTTAGGTTGGCTGATTTGTTCTATGGGGTCTTTTTCCATACAGCAAACAGCTTCAGAAGAGTGCGCCAGGCTGCAGTTGCTGGAAAACAGATTGGCCCAGGAATGTAGCTCCAGGGATTGCTTGAGAGGGATTGCAGGAGAAATGGGGTGCAGCATTCCACCACAAACCAGGATAGGACTCAAGATTTTGGAAAAGTCAGAAGAATCCCAATAATGCAACTGAACTGAACATCTAGGAACAATAGGAGATCCTACTCCCTACTTTCACCCACTGAAGATCTTTCTAAGCAATCCTACACATCCCACTGTGACTTCTAGTGGTATATTAAGCTGCATGCAATTTCCCCATGTTTGGTAAATCCTTATGAACTCATAGGTAAACAGAAAACTCAAGAGTGATTCAAGTTTTCTCATCTGCTGGCATAAGGTTCTTCACTTGCAGTGATGTCTTCAACACCACTGGAGCTAAAAGGGTTGTACCCAATATAAATCACAGGAATGATTTATGCCCAGGAACTACTAACAACCAAGTTTAGTACAGGACAGTTTAACTAACTCTGTCCCACTGATAGTTTTATAGTTTCAGCTTGTGTTCTCTATACAGATACTCATTCCCCTCTCAAAAAACCCTGTTCTTCCAGAAATGCGCTATAATAGAAGGTTACAGGAAGTAGCAACATATGTATTATCCCCCAAGCATTACCAAGCTTTAAGAATATAACAAAAAAGCACCAGGCTTATTATAATTTTTAGCCATTCTTAACATTTCATCTATAAATGTAAAACTGATTCATGTGAGGTAAGGCAAGGCGACAAATAAAAGGGGGGAAGTGTTTGATTCCAGACCTATTCACCTACAATCTGCCCTTCCGTGTAACCTTTTTGCTGCAAAAATACAACAATTACTTTGAAATGTTGCTTTTCGTCCAGAAGCCAGCTTTTGTAATAACTTTCTACGCTGTCCAGCTCATAATTGTGCTGCAAGCAAGTTGGTTACTGAGACCGACAGAGGGCTGCAGCATATGAAAGATACCTTGATAAAAAGAGGTGCCATAATAGCTTTCTGCAATACCCCCTGGTCCCTATCATACACACACTGGTCTGTGCTTGAGCTGCAACTGGAAAATGCTGTTAACACCACGTGTTATCTCAAAGAATCACTTTTTTAATAGATACATTTGGTTCCTCTTCTGCTTCCACTATTTCTATTTAAGGCAGTTATTATGGTCATTTTATAATTCTGGAATTTGCAGGCTGGTACTGGTACAGGCTGGTGCTTAAGATGGTTGTTTTTTCTCATCCCTCACTCTTTATTTCCTCCCCCTCCTTTTTTTTTTTTTTTACTCTAAGCAAGCAGACAGAGATTGTCTTGATATTATACAAGCTACTCTCAACATCCTAATAATAAATACACCAAGAACATAAAATCTAGCTGGACTTTTGATTTGTTCTCATAGAACTCTTAGGTTATTAAGGACTTCTTATTTTGTACTTTGCCTGTCTTACAAAATAATAATAATTTAAGAACACATTCCAGGAAATAGAACACAATCATTATTTCAATATGTAGTAACATCATATTACAGTGCTGATGACATACTGTTGCTTCCTCATACAATGCCTCATTAATGCATAGGCTTTCCTACTGCAAGAATTGTTGATGTCACCTAGCTAAGTTTGGCTACTAAGCACCTTGATTGTTTGCTACTTCCAGAAAAAGAAAAGCAGGAAGATGGTGTAGCTTGATAACTCGCAGTTCCTACACTTAATGCAATGTACACATCCATAAAGAAACTTCAGGTGCAATACGTACTTCCGTTGTTTCAAAATGTGGCAGGCCAGCACGTTGGAGGCCAATCTGCAGATCCCAAGCAATTTGGGGAGGATGGGGGAAAGACAGCAGTTGTCCTACTGAGAAAGACTACAGATTTGGAGCTACAGATTTGGAAAAATGGTGGGTCAGGGGATAAAGGATAGAGATATGCATGGTATGGTAAACATAGACAGAGATAAGTTTTCTCCCTGTTTGTGAGAATGTTAGATCATCCATTGATGCTAAATGCAGGGAGATTCAGTATCAATGGATGAAAGCACTTTGTTACATAATTGTTAGGTAATAGATGGTTTTTGAAGGCGGCTGGACAATTTCATACAGGATTTGGCTCTCAATAGCTACTAGATTGGAGGAGGTTTTATATACTTCCCAAAGGCATGTGCGAGCTGAGGTGCCACTTGAAGAACAAGTAAGAACAAGTAAGAGGATTCAGAGAAATGAGAACAGGTGCAGAAAACAGCAATGAAGATGATCAGGGGATTGGAAATAAGTCTTATGAGGAGAGACTAAGGAAGTTGGCTATCTGTAGCCTTGAGAAAAGATGACCAGGTGGAGATATCATTGCATTTTTTTGAGTAAGCAGAAGGCATATCATCCAGAAGACCAAGGTCTTTTTCATTCATCCTGGAGGGCAAGACATGGAATAATGACTTTAAGATGTAAGGAAGGCAGATTCTGTTGAATGTTATGACAATGAGAGCAGTTCAGCGCTGGGACCAATTACACAGAGAGTTGGTGGGCTCTCCAACACTGCATGTGCTCAAGCATCCAGATGCTGGATCTATCAGGGATGCTTTAATTTGAATATGTGCCCTGAGCAAGGGATTGGGTTCAATGGCTGTATGGCCCTTTCCAAGGCTATGATTCTAGGAACTGCAGCAGAATATTTGAAACAGCATCTGCTGGGAGCTTCCTGAAAGCATCAGGTGGTCCACTGTGGGATGCTGAATACTGGAGTAGATGCACCCTGAGCCTGATCCATCAAGCTTCTTCTTAGAGTCTTCTTCTGCTTCTGCTTAGTGAGCTCCTGGATATTTGTTCCAGAGTTGCCCTCAGACTGTTCTCATGTGCTGCTTCTGACATTGACTTACCAGAGGCCTCTAGCAAGCCACCTGATGAAACTGGACCTGGGAGAACAAGAAATGTTGCTGTCATCATTCAGCCCTTGTTTTATGTCTTTAAGGTCAGGTAAGAGAGGCAGTCACCCCAAATGCAACAGGGCTGCACCTTTCTTTCTCCTTCTTCCAAAAGAAGCCACCATCTTCTCTTTCTTTCTATAATGACCAGTGAAATGGAGACACATGTTTCTCCAGTCAGATTCCACCTCTGTTGAGGAACAGAGGGAAACTGCAGCCCAAGTGGGTCAAACCTGGTGCTGATTTAACACCCGCCCCCTTTTTTTCCCCTCATTGTCCTGGGTTAGAAGGTATTTTGCCTGACTGGTTCAAGGTCCTTTCTCTCCAAATTTTCCCTTCCCGCCATCTCTCTCATCAGCCTGACTTGTTCCCAGGACCTCTTTCACTTTGCACTTTTTAATGGTTTCCCTTTTGTGCCACATCATAACAGATTCTTCCCAGCCACTGTTTTATCATCCCCCCCTTCTCATTCTCTTCGCTTGCCACCCCCCCCCCAGCCCCTTTTCATGCAGTGTAGATTAGAAAAAGACTTTCTCTGCTCCCGGCCCCTGATCTGGCTTCGTTTCGTTTGAGAATCTTCACTTTGATTCTGTACATACTTGGGTGGCCTTTCTTTCACTCCCTTCTTTTCGTGGTGCTTATCCCCCCCCCCCCCCCCACTTACTTGCTTTCCCCCAGCTGCTCTTTTTCCCCCATGTTCATTGTCTGCCTGGCCCCAGCAGGTTCTGCAAAGTTGCTTCCTTTCCTTTCATCTGTTTGCATGATTTGGGCTGCGTATGGTGATCACCTTTAAAACTGCTCCTTTTGAGAGATTGGGGGTGGGGGAGGAATACACACACACACACACACACACACACACACACAAGCAAATCTCAACTCGAATGTGGCATTGATCTTTTTATTTTATTTTATTTTATTATTATTCTCTTCTGCATCCCCCTGCCCTGATTCCAGGTCTGTTACTCTGTGTGACTGAATAATTAAATACAATTGGCAAACAGTTTTGGCTCTCGAACGTTGGCTCATTCCCGGCCCGTAGGTTTTATCCCTCCTCTCTGCTAGAAAAACCGTCCTCTTTCTCTCGCCCAGCGCCATCTCTTGAGCGCCAGTCTTTTCACTTCTCTTCTGTCTTTGTCTCCTGTCTCCGGGGCTGCTGCTGTCACATCATACAGTTTTTCTATCATATTTGGCATTTTTGACCTGATCTACCTCTCTGGTGTGCCAGCCTTGCCTTGTTAGGTAGAGAGCATCCCCTACTGATCTTGTCAAGGCATTTTTAAAACTATTTCTAACAGCTTTTTTCTAATTTAAAGAGATTTTTTTTTTTTTTGCAAAAAAAAATCTATCCACAAAAGTATTCTGGAGGGGGTTTAATGATAAGAGTTTTTAAAAAAAATCTTAAAGAAAAGAATCCTTTATTTAGTTTAAAGAATGCAAAGATGATTCTGCCAAGCCTGCAGGATTTTTTTTTTTAAACCATCCTATTTGCAAATTGTTTGGATTTACGATGTGCAAATAGGATGGTTTCTCATTTTGAAGTTCCTGATGATGTGCATTGTAGATCCCATATTCCAGGCTGGAGAATACAGAAAAGAGCAATGTAGGCTTGACCAGCATTGATAGTGGCATGAAAAAAATATTGGACATGGTACAATTATAAAACTAACCATCATATGTGGTTCTCACAGTATATAAGGATCAAACTTGGAGGACTACAAAATACATCTCTCTCCCTCTTCCTACCCCTTAACAGAAGCATCTAGGAAAATCAGGGGAGGGGTAGGTGATGCACCATGTTCTAAAGAGGGCTTGACTAACTTGCTGGTTGACACACAGAACAGAAATATTGCACATTCCAAGATTTTGTTACAACTCCCACTTCTACCATCTTTTATTAAAAGTGAACCATACCATCTCATCTTTTGACAGCAGCTGCTAAATTTACACCAAGCTCTATGTTTCTCAGTTCCAGTGAGAGGCCAAATCTTGGACTTGGATGTGGAAATCTTGGGCTGAGATGAAGCATTCTGAGGACTGTCTATGTTGCCACCTCTTATTTATTCAGACATTTCTCTTCTAGAAAAGCTTGTAGCAATTAATTCATGCAGAGGAAGGGCAAAGTAAGGAAAGAATGATTAAGAATTTGATAATAAAGTTTTCATTTAAAAGATGACACCATTTCTTATATTTGTAAGGAAACAATACATGCACACATACACATCACCAAAATTTGCACCCACTTGTAGCTCAACCTCTCTGCAATTTATACATAGAAAAAGGGCAATCTGAGATTAACAGAAAATGACAGATTCATAAATAGGAAGAACTGAATTGACAGGTCAATCTCTTCTTAATTTATATGTACTCAGTGCCTGCAACATAGCTTTGCACAAAGGTCCCAGTTTTAATCTAGTTCAGTGTCGGTCAACCCCAGCAATTTTAAGTGTGTGGACTTCCAGACTACAACTCCCAGAATTCCCCAGTCAGCTTTCTGGGGAAATCTGGGAGTTGAAGTCCACACAGCTTAAAGTTGCTGAGGTTGAGAAACACCAATCAAGTTAAAAGAACCAAGTGGTGAAAACATCCACCTGAAGAGTAGGAGAAGCACTAGTACTTAGAGTTGAAAATACGGGCAGTTTCCTGGATTCCTATAATAATGGGAATAGAACCAAAACTTGTACTGGTTTTACACCATAGGCTTTTTCTGCAAGTGGAGTGCAGAAGGTCCATCCAATTCTATGCAAAGCTATATGCATGTAGACACTGTTCAGGCGGCTTCACCATCTACCCAGTATCTTCATCTCTGCCCTCAGCCACCAATTAGATTAAAAAAAACACTTTTATTTGGTACCAAATGATTAAACAAAAAACCTTAAAAGTGATGATTTAACCCTCCACCTCTTGAGTGGAAAAAAAGAATTAACTCTCCACCTCTGCAGCCAAGCTTCTCCCTTCTGCCAATTGCCCCTGCATGACAAGGTTGCTTTTTAAAAGAGAAGAAAACATGGAATCAGTTGGGAGGTTGCACCAAAAACTCAGGGCAGAACCAGAAAAGGGGGAAAGAATGAGAAGGAAGGGAGAGAGACAGAGACACGAAAGGAAGACTGGACGCTGTGTGGATGTGTGCACACCATGTAAACCCCAGCCTCTGTGCATTTTCTTCCCACATCTTTAAGGGCCAAAGCCTCTTGGTTGAAAGCAAGGATGGGGAATGCAGTGTTTCTCCATGTCAACAAACCAGACATCCTCTTTATGTTAAAATGAAGGCTGCCTACTTACAGTCTCCTTAATAGCAGGGAAATGTTTACAAAACCACTGCTAATATTTGTGCAATGGCACCTCCATAAAAGTGGACCATCCTCACTTGTTCCGGAACCAGAATTTTGTTTAAGGAACAGTGCTGAGAAGAAACCATGTATGTGTGAGTGTGTGTGTGTGTTTAAATCTCAATCTCACAGTGGGCCACCGAGCTGAAAATACAGCAGCTCAGGGTTGTGGTGTTGAGCCCACGGATCTGGCTGTGTTGCAAGTGTTCCCCCAGTGAACTAACTGAAAGGCTGGGCCCTTGGATACTGTCATGCAGAATCTGTCGGACCCAATTATAAACAGCCTTCTCCTTTTACAACCTTGCTTTTTTTTTTTTTAATCTTCAAGGCCTCTGATACTCTCAAGGTGTTTGCTGCGAGAGACCCTTGAAATCTTGCCCATTCAGATTTTCAATTGCTGCTTGCAGTTTTAGAATGTTTTCCTTTTTGCAGGGGGTGGATGGAGGTGTCGGCTTCGTTTATTTGTGGTGTGCTCCTGTGATGCCTGCGAAAAAGGCTTTGAAAGAGAACAATCCATCTCAACGTGTTTGGATGCACTGGGATCATGCAATGCCAATATATCTGATGTTATAGCCCAATGGGAATGATTGCCTCTCATAAAACAAAGGAGTCTGGGTGGGAGAAGAATGAAATATGAAACCTTTGCAATAATCAGGGAGAATGTCCCAAAGACAATTTATCTGTTGTCCACCAGTGAACTGGTCATTTAGTTCACACCCACCAATGAGAACTGAAAAGGAGAAAGCATTTAACATCACAGAATGTTCATGAAATCTTCCAGCATAACAAAGATGTCCGTCCAGCAAGATCACAATGTTAGACTGAACCAGGCGTTTTCTCATTTGCTTTGAAACTGTGGCAAGCCTTGTTTTTATTTTGGGCAGCTATAGAAATCAGATAGATAGATAGATAGATAGATAGATAGATAGATAGATAGATAGATAGATAGATAGATAGATAGAAATAGATTTCTGCACAGACACCCCTTCACTGACCAGAGAAGTTGGCATATGACAAAGAAAAACAAGGTGGTCCCTTAGAATTAAAAAATATGGTGCAAAAGGAAACAGGAGAACATAAGCATTCTTCAGAGTTAGTCCATACAATGACCAACCATGATAGTTTGGGAGAGAAGAGTCAGCTAGGGAAACTGGCCCTTTAACCAAGCAAATGGAGGAGCCCAAATTCCCATCTCTCATTCCCATTTCAGTGATTCTCAAAAGTGGGGGGGCACTACTGAAGCTAGTCTGCACTTGATGCCAGAAAAGTTCATGTTCTGAATCTTGCCTGTATAGGTGGTCACTCTGAACTTTGTGCAATTATTTTTTTAAACAGCTTAAGATAATTTGATGAGCCCTGACAATCTCATTTTATGCAGGGAATAATGTATTTAATTATGCCCTTTCTGTTCTCTTTTATCTTTACCGCCTAAGGATGTAGAGTGCTTTCTGAACTATTCTGTATTTTGTTTTAAAGAGTGTATGAAAGGAATCAAAAGTTGAGGAAGAAGGTACCTTTTAGGTAATGAATGCTTATCTCTAGCTTCATTCCTCTTGATGACATGCAATAATGGAAGGAGGACATTAAAGATGCCACCTGAGATGTGAAAAACTTCTCCCTTCAACTTGAAACACTTTCCTTAAAAAGCACTTTAATAACCTTCACCATACATTTCAATGTTTCCTTTCTTTACCTGGAATGCCTTTTATAAGATTTGTCTTGGTGTTTGATCCATTACCCTTTCTTACTTATCTTTGTCTAATCTTTTAGTATTGTAAATCTCTTTTCCCCCTTACAAAAAGCTAGTACTTCCAGCTTTCACTTATGCCTGATCTGAACTTTCTAAAAGTTTTAGCAATTTTCTACTTTTGGTGGATATTTTCCTTTATTGAAAGCTCTGATTATTTTCTGCAAAAAGTTTGTGGAACAAATTACATCAATGCTTGAGCTTCCAGTGAGGATTCACGGTGAACTAGATGTCCCTGAAGGAGAGGGGATGGCATTGTGGTAGAGATTGGCAGCCAGACAGTGAATTCTGGTGGGTGCAATCTCTCTGGAAAAAAGGAGAGATTGTGAGATTGCTCACTTGCACTCCAGACAGTTGCTCCTCATGAGCAGACCGCAGGAACTGAAATTTTTGTGGTTGGCTCATGAGTTGAATGGCTGGGAGTTAAGGGATTTCAGTCAAGCTCACAGATATAATGCAACCTACTGTATATGGACACAAGGTTCACATGAGCCTCATTTCTTAAACATTTTTAGATGTAACTAATTTACAGCTAAAGAGAGATTTTCTGAGTGCAGGATAAGAAAATTCCACTTGGTGAGACAACATTCTTTCTGGGTTACAAAGGGGGAAAAAAAGGCTTTAAAGATTTAAAAACTTGGCAAAAAGCTTAACAAGGAGTGTATGTAAGAAAGTTTAAAATGGATAAATGGGATAGTTATTTTGAAAGATTATTTTTTGATGAAAGTGCTTTTGAACAAATTGGAATTAAAATAGACAAATGAACCGGACCTTTGTGGGAATGTTTTTTGTTTACTAGTACAATGGGTGGATTTTACAGAACAAAAGATAAAGGTAATATGAGCCAGACTGTGATGTTGCCTGCAACTACAAAGTGCATTTGAGATGAAAGTATTAAGGGCACAGGAAGACAAAATAGAAGAAGAAGAAGTTAATATAAAAATATGAGAATAGAAGATCAAATAGAATTGATGAATAAAATGGGTTTTAAGATTGAGAAAAAGGTAAAATATCTGGGTATCACTATGACAAATAACTGTATGTTGTTTCAAACAACTTTGTTAAGACATGCAATGAAGTTAAAAATGACATGTTAAGATGGAAGAAACTACAACTGACATTGCTGGGAAGAATTTCTGTGATAAAAAACAAATGTGTTGCTTAGAATTATGTTTTTGTTTCAGATAATACTTATTTTGATAACTGATGCACCATTTAAACAGTTGCTGAAGGATATATCTAAATTTGTGTGGCCAGAAAAAAAAACCACAAGTTAAATATACAGTGGTTCAAGATGCAAAGGAAAGAGGAGGGTTGGATCTACCTGCTTTAAAATTGTGTTTTGCAGCCTGCTGTTTGGTTCAGATGAAAGAGTGGGTGTTGCTGAGAAACAGAAGACTTTTAGGGTTAGAAAACATGACCTGAGATTTCTGTGGCATGGATATTTGTGGTACGACAAAGTCAAGGTTAATGTGTCCAAAATTCTCAGCTATCCAGAATTAAAAAAAAAAAATCAGGGCAATTTTGAAGACCTATCCTCATTTTCCTTTGTGAATTGGATAAAGACCATGTTCTGCAGAGTGCTTGGCTGGCTGCAGCTTCTATTCAGAAGGTCTCAGCATGCTGTGTAAATGGGATTTGTGCTCTTTGGATAATTGTTCTCGCACAGGCCCTGCTGAGCTGTCCGGAAAATCCAAGCCAGTGTCCTAGGCAATAATTTGAGGTAGCAGCCCATCCTTAGACCCAGCTGAGGTGATGATGGCCTAACAGTGCTTTGAGATAGCAATAATGCCAACAAGGGAAAGATAAAGCTAGATTATTTACTGTGGCCCACATTCTTCCACCCTCCCTTATATCTTCCCTATTGTCTTTTGTCTTATTTGGGATACTCTCCCCACTCCCAAAATCTCTAGTGGTACACTAACAATTAAACTGAAATTGTGGCCAGACCTGGGCATTCCAGTTACAGGAGTTAAGATCCATGTGAAAGATGTAGCAATCTCTAGGGAGGACCAAAGTCAGGTTTCTGATGCTTTTACGTGTTTTTCCTCCCAAAATCCATCTTTGCTTTGTTCTGGTACACTTGCCTTAAAAAAAAAGTGTATATCCCCAAATAATATTTACATGTATTTTATATTTGGAAAAAACATTTGGAAAATAATAATAGTTATAATAGAAAATAGACATTTAAAACAGGTCATAGGGACAGAGTGTCATGCACTGCCTACCGCCGAGTAACACACAGACACTGGTTCAGTTGAAGCAGGCTCTGGTTTATTCATAGCGTAGTGCCAGTTGTAGAAAAAAGCTGAGAGTGACAGGAGCGCGCCGGTGCGGGGTTTAAATACCCCGCGCCGGTCAGCGCCCCCTCACCCGAGGTTACGTCACCCCCCCTTTGTCCAACATGCTGTCTTGCCGGTAGGTGAGGGGTTGCGAGGCCCCGCTGGCGCTCCGGGATCGCCCATCATCGGTTTCCTTATTCATCCGGTGATTGCTGTCAGCTGGGCGATCTCCGTTGCGCTAGTGCTAACAGCTTGGGTGTGCCTCGCGATCCACTTAGCCATTGTATCTTCTTCTTTCTTCTTTGTGAGTTGATGGCTGCTTATCTTGAGCCCCTTCCCTGTTTCCTCGTTATTGTCATGTGTGCCATTGCGCTGATGTCTTCAGCTCAACGGCACTCATGACACAGAGCGACCCCAAGTTCCCCATTCTCCTCACTTCATCCTATAATAATAGAACTTTTCCCTTCTTTTTTTCTTTTTTGATCCACTATCCATCTGTCTGTCCTTGTCCGTCCATCTGTCTTTCTGTCTTTCTGTCTGTCCATCCGTCCGTCTCTCCATCTGTCCATCTCTCTGTCCGTCCTTCTGTCAATTCTTTTCCAAGAATTGATATATTATGGATTTCCAAGAAATTATCTACCTATCAAAAAGTTTTTCAGATCATATAGAACATAGAACATATAGAAGGAGAATAAATGAATTTTTGTTAGAAAAAGGATCAGTGATTGTGGATTATAAAAAGTTGAAAGAATTCTTTAAGGTCAGCTTGAACAAGGATATGGAAATAAGGACAATCTAGGATGCAAGTAAAGCATTTGTGAGAGGACAGTTAGATGTTATCGGACAAATGACAGAAGTTTAATGAAAAAGATCACCAGGAAATAAAAGTATCTTGCAACAAATTAAACTTTTGTAATGTCAGTTTTCTGTGTTAAAGGTCAAAGAAATGGAAATAAAAATGAATTTTGCAAAACAAAATAACTCTCAATTAGCAAATAAGCCAGGATATATACTGTATAAGTATATAAACTGTGGAAAAATAGTGGGAAAAATGATATTAAAATTACAAAAAAGAAACACCAAGATAATAGATAATGCAAATATGCAAAGTATTTTTCAACAATACTGTATTACACAAAAATATTATATAAAGGAGAAGACATTTCAAATGAGAAAGTAGATGAATACTTAAAGAAATCAAACTTACCAAAAATAACAGAGAAACAAAAGCAGATGGTGAATGGACCTATACAAATAAGAGAAGACTAAAATATTGAAAGTACTAGAAGCAGATGGATTACCTCCATCTTATTATAAATGTTTTGAAGCAAATTGATACAATTTTTCAAAAAAACAAACAAACTCTATTTTGGAAAAGGGACCCCAGACAGTTGGAAAGGAGTGAATATTGCTTTAATTCATAAAGAAGGACAGGCTCCTACTTTACCAAAAAATTATAGCGCAATTTCTTTATTGAACAATGACTACAAAATATTCACTGTGGTTTTAGCTGAAAGACGGAAAGGTGTTTCTCAAGACTTTATACATAAAGATCAATGTGACTTTTTGCCTAAAAGATAGTTGAGAGACAACATAAGAAATGTTCTTAATATATTAGAATATTTGGAAGTTCTCAATAGAGATATAAGACAAGATAAGAGAATAACTGAGGTGAAAGTGAAAAAAGAAATATACAAATTAAGGGCATTTGCAGATGATTTGGTTTTAATAGTTGAAAATCCCCTGGAAGGAATAGATACATTAATGGAAAAGCTGAAGGAATTTGATGCACTAGCTGGATTTAAAATTAATAAAGAGAAAATTAAAATGTTAACAAAAATATGAGGATGGAGGATCAAAAACAGCTGACTGAAAAACTGGTTCCAGATTGAGAAAGAAGTAAAATATTTGTCTATTCCTATGTCCAATGTGAATTGTAACAACAGTTCTTATATTATCTCTTAGTTGTCTTTTTGGTAAAAATCCACATTGATCTTCATGTATAAAGTCCTTCAAAACAGCTTTCCTTCTTTCTGCCAAAATTGCTGTAAATGTTTTATAATGGCTATTTAATAATGATATCAGATGGTAATTCTTTGGTTGAATTGGATCTTGGCCTTCTTTATATATTAAAGCAATATTTGCTACATATTTTTTTGTAGAACAGAGTTCATTAATGTTTGTAGGGGCAGTAGCAATTCATCATCAAAATAGCTGTAATACAGTGAAGGTAGCCCAACAGGTGTTTTTCCCGATTTTCTATTTTTTACAGCTTCTATTATTTCTCTTGCTGTATCGGTCAATTCAACACCTGTTTTTGACGTTCTGTTATTTTAGGATATTTAATCTAGTAGTTTCCCCCACCCCTTTGGACAGGTCCTTCTGTCAGAAGCCTGTATTATAAAGAGATGGAAACCTAGCAAAATAAATCACCTCCCCTCCCCCCAAATCCTACAAGAAGCTTTAAAAAAAAAAACACCCACAGCTAAAAATGAAGTTTTCGAGCTTTGTTCCAAGGCACAACTGTTTTTATCTCTGTACCTTTGAATTGTGAATTCACACCAATGAAAGTTACTGTTACGTTAAAGTTTAAATGGCACAGAAAAGGAGGGGAGGGGGAGATTAAACATGCTTTGTCTGGGCAGTAGAACAAAGACTGATTTTTTATCTATACACCTGTCTCTACGCCACCTAAGTTCTAGGAGTCCTACAGCGGATGTGCGATGAAGTACTCTTTATTGTTCATATTTAGGGTGGAAGTAATTGAAAGGAAAAGTAAGAGAAGGACAGAGAGAGAGAGAGAGAAAAAAATCTCAAGCCACACATGACTGCCTGTATGGTTAAAAAATAATTTAAAGGGAAAGTGATTGTAAAGCAGTTCATATTATGGAAATCTGGCTACTGAAGGGAATGCCAAGAGAGAAACAGAGGGAGAGAGGGAGAGAGAGAGAAGCTTATTATTCTTATTATTCTCAGAAAGAGGGTTCTCCTTCTTTTCAAATGGACTTAAATGTCACACTTAAAACCGAGACTTTTAAAATAATTGCTCCAAATGTCCAGTTTTCAAGTTGGAATCAAAGCTGGATGTTTTGGTGGGACTGACATGCTCCCTTTTCTTCACTCCAAATGCATAAAGGGTGATCCAGGCCCACTACTGGGATGGAGACTCGACAGATTCAGATTTATACCTCTTCCCTGCCCCAGGAAAAAGGGAAAGAGGGAAACTTCTCTTTTCGAACACCAGGCACCTTTAAAATAGCAACGAATAAATAATACGGCCCCAGATAAACCATTAAGCAAAACAAACAAGGAAAGAGACAGAGATGGAAGTGTCTCTCGAATGAGAAAGTGCTTTTGCAGGATAAGGTCATATTTTAATCATTTGGAGGAGCAACCACAGACTGTGGGTAGCAGGTGACTTATTTAATATCAGTTGGCTGCCTTGCTCCACTGAGATGGCCATAAAAATATGTATTTATACATTTGTGCCTAAGACTCTGTAGGCGGTGCATATAATAGGTCTTGCTCCAGTTTTTGTATTGAAGGAAGATGGGTTTATGTATTGAATCTCTAGGTTTCCTGTTTGTCTGACGTCTGACCCAGTGGCATTTATCCCCTTGACTGATGCAGCAAGGATCTTTGGCACAGGCACAACATGGACAGGACATTGTCCTCGCTCGGTTGATTTCTTTTTCTATACGCAAATCATTTTGGTAGCCCAGGAAAACAAAGGCTTGCCTGCAGCAACGTGATTAAATATAGATGTGAGCTGCAATAGGGTAATGATTATATATAAAGAGTTCTTTTGGAGGAGACTCTAAGTATACTTCATCCAATGCTGAATTTCCAAAAGCAGACAAATAGAGGTCTCCAGAAAACCCACAAGGAGGAATGCAGCAATGTAATTTTGTCACCTGAATTGAATACTCACGTAAAGCTTTCTCCTTTCTTTCCTCTCTGGGGGGAAAAGGCTAGAAAGCTGAAGACCTTTGGATGCTGAACCCCTTCCACCATGCCTCTTGACACACAATGTTTAAGGATTATCCAAAATTGCCATTCACTATTCTAGCTAGTTTATTTGTTGAACAGCCATCTTAACGTCCCTGACAAGATGGACAAAGGAATGTCCTGATCTCATCTAAGGGTTGGGTGACCCTTGGAGGAGAAGATCCAGTATTCAATGTTTGTCACTCTTGCACTGGACCTCTAAGAGATGCAGAAACAAAAGGGGCAAAAATATAACAGGACAAATTGTGTGTGTGAGTGTGTGTGTGAGTGTGTGTGCTGTTATTTGTTTGCTCCATTAAGAACTAACACACCTTTATTGCATAAGGTTTGGTAGACTAGTTTCATGGGATGCAAGAATGTTTTGTTTTCGGTTTGTAGGTATATATGAACACATGAGGACAGAGGGCAGAGGAAATGATAAATAGTGAGGCGAAATGGCAATGAAATGCAAAAAACCTGGTTGGGGAGAATCCTATTAAACTTAAACTTATGTAACGTAGGTCAGTAGCCATGCACAATAGCAGTCATTAGTACAAAATACCTCAGCAGGACTAAGAAACAGTATTGTTTATCTTCTAACTGCAACTTTTTTTTCTTCCTAGCTTAGCTGCTCCTTGGATTTGGAATAATGGTAGCTGGTGTCCAGTGCAGGAAGACCCAAAGAGTCTATTTTTCTTTCTCTTTACCTCTCCCCCAAAAATCTAAGGCACACTGAAAAAGGTCGTCATTTGCAAACCTTGCTAAGAAACACCTTCTCAGCTGGGGGAAAAAGCAACGTGGTGGAAAAAAACATGTTATCTCTGCCCAATAGAGCAGAATGAGGGGACTTCCTCAACCCATGTTTCGTAGCTCATAATAGCACTTTTTAAAATTGAAGCATGTTGCTGAATATCATGAGGGCAAAGCAAAGGTTGAGGAATATATCTTTGAGCCATATTTTTTGCATGCTTGGAAGATGGATGCTGCAAAATTTGCAAGAACCTTCCTCCTGTAGTCAAGCCCTGGAGAATGAGGCTGTTGGAGCCCTCCCCGGGTCATGCATTTAATTCTAGGGAGGCCCAAGCCCTGTGAATCTAAAGAGCTTCCCTTCATTATTAGCACCTTCCAAGCATCTCGCCTTTTTGAGTACAACTGTCAAACACAAACCTGAGCTGAGAATTTAATAAAAAGTACTGCATGGCAAAGCCGAGCCTGTTTGTCTAGATCTCAAGATTTGACAGAAATGGCCCTTCCTGGCAACAAAAGCCTCGGGACAACCCGACGCGTGGCCAGGAGCCTTTCCTTGTTTTTGCATTCTGTTGTAATGAGAGATGATGGCAGGAGAAATGAGGTTATTAGAAATGTTCTACAGGCTGCAAGAAAAAAGCCATTTTCGTCTTCTTTTTTTCATCTTGAACCCTGTGCGTAGTAATTGGGAGACATTCTTCTTGGCTTCTAACTTAATATACTTTCATTGATTTGCTTTAATGTCATGCATTGGAATGAGCCTTTTTGTCTTGTTCACTCTTTCTCTCTCACGCACTTTAAAAAAGTAGATTTAACTTGATGGAGAAAGCCTAAAGAAACCCCAATGCAGCAAGTATCAGAACCTACCCTTTTTTAAAGTAGCTTGTTTGTTCTATATAAACCCTCCATCTTTGTTTACCAAGAACTGTATTTATTTCTCCCTGGTAAATTACTTTCCCTTGTTTTGACCTGATTTTTCAAATGTAAGATTTCTCTTTACGAATGTTGCTGGTGGCATTCCTTAATCTGCTATGCTTCAGATTTCACATGTTGTTTTTAGGTCTACAAAAGTGACTTCTATCTTGAAGATGCTATTGATGGACTTGCTTCTAATCGTCTAATTCTAATTAGATTAATGTCTAACCTAGATGCTATTGATGTCCTTCTTCTAATGTTCATTCGTCCAGATGATCCATAGCACAGTGACAGTATCCAAGGTTTGTCTTCAGGTAGGACTAGAAAAAGGCCCTGGAGAATGGGACCAGTCACTATTGGCCATGCTGGTATCATTAGATGGACCAGTGGCCTCATGTGATCTAAGGCAACTTTCATACTAACATGCACAGTAAACAGCAGCCTTAGACAGCAGGGCTTGGGGGTAAGTGGTGCCAGTCTTCTGATAATGCAAGATGCATCTCCCCTCCCCAGAAGTAAATGTCTAGGGATCCAGCAAGATAACCAAACTTTAATAAGTGATTACTTTAACAAGCCAAAGCAATAAAAACAGTTACTAAGATATCTCCCAAAGGTAAAAAGAGAGGCACTTATTTAGTAGGGAAAAGGAATCAGATTTTTTAAAAATCTGTATCAGTTTCACATGAGTTCCATCCTGTTTCTACCTGACTCTGAAGTTTTCTTTTCAAGTGTCCATGGGAAAAAAGGATGCCTTTTATTTAAAAAGCACCCATTTTTATGTCTGAAAAGGCATATAAGGCACAGTAGGCATTTTTACATTCATTTTATTATTTTAAAATACAGATTCTATTCCACAAGACATATTTCTACATGTGGTTGAATGCATTTCTAGAGCTAAAACCTACATATAAAACTTAAAAGAAACATGGAATCAGAAGGATAACAGGATTCCAAACTATTGGTTAATTGGGGGACTATAAACCAAGACAGTTCTTCTCAAATGCAGTTGGCAAGAAAGTCAGGTGTATTACCACATTTTTCTAGGAGAAGTAATAGCAAAATTAAGGCTGTTCCTAGGAAGGAACGATACTTTATATATACTGTAGTATGCTTAAAAAGAAAACAGAAGAAGGGAGATTAATCTGTCATCTAATAAGGCACATGAATGGTTCTCTGGATATTTTCTTACTCACTGGATACTTCTTGCATTTAAGCAATGAGGGTTTGGTGTTCCACAAAAAGGACTGGGTCAAGGTTAATCCTAATGTCTAAATTATGCAAATTCAAATTAAAAAAATATTTTCTTAATAGAAGATGCACACACTATTCCCAGTAGGATCACAAATGGCAATGAATTTTGCACTCCTAGGAATTAACATGGCCTACTTTTAATACCTGGCTGCTGCACTACAAAGGATGCATTATTCATTTCATTGTTAGAAAGGATGCATTATCTTTCCTAGGGTTTTTTTTTTTTAAGGAAGGACATCTGGTGGCAAGCTTGAGGTCTCTGGGGTGACAGGTAGTAGCAGCTTTTTCCCTGTGGAGGAAATGGGCCAGGGAGGGAGAGAAAAGTTCAATTTTGGAAACCGTCTCCATGAATTCTATGACGAGTATTCCTTAAAATCTGTCTGGTGTAGACAGTTGCTCATGGTATTCTTGGACAATTGTTGAGATCACAGTTTTCCAACCAAAAAGCCCATCATCAACTTCTACTATGATCCTTTTCCTGGTATTTGGTGTCAATTACCACAACTTCAGGATGATTCTAAACCCAAATTTTTGAAGCCAATTTAATGGCCTGCTAGAACCACTGAAATTGAGCAGAGCTTATAACACAGCTGAGAAGCTGGACTTAGAAAAAGAAAATTATCTTAGATAGCTTAAATGAGCATGCCAGAGAAACACAGGTTACTGATCTTATACACTCAGCCATCCCAAGCATAAAGAATCACACGCTTAGACAGATTAGGTTAAGATAAGCAAAAGAATCTTACTGACTTTATTTCTTTGTTGTTCTGTTACATCCATCTTGGTGGAAAAGATGAAGTTCCTTTGTTCTTCTTTTCTTTCTAAATACTTAGTTTGTCCTAAACTCTCAGCCCTACAGCTGCCAAGAGGTATGTGAAAGAAAGGGGCTGAATTCTTCATCAAGGCCTGAGCACATGGTCCTGATGAAGAGAGCAGCATCCATGCTGCCAGCTTGATCGGTGGAAGAAAGAGAGAAAGAGGAAGTGGGAGTAGCAACTAACAGCTTCCTCAGAGTTGCATTGTGGGACAACTCAATTTACATGCTAATTCACATGCAAATGAGGCATGCTGGATTTGCCAGGACTTCCAACAATTTTGTCCTCCAATTTCTCAAGTGTTTTCACCCCCTACCCTTGTAGTTCTCTCTCTCAGTCCCATAGCATTTCAGTATTTCTAAGGGCTGAGGATTTTTTCTCATTTTCCTGGTCTCTTTTTCAAACTTCACATAATGAATGAGTTGTTGGGCAGCAATAATGATACAGAGCTGGATTATAAAAATGTACCTGGTGGATCTATTCATATGACTGCTGAAAAGAAAAAGATTACTTTTTCAGAAAACAAGTTAGACACTCCCAGATCCAATATTTTTGAATGCCCTTCCCTGTTGAGAGAGAAGATCAAATTAAACATTCAGATCTGGAAACTCATATTCTCTGAAGACTTGTGCTTTTTTGCTAAAGACAAATCCTTTTTCAGGAAAAGATTTCCTAATGGCAGGAAGAAAAGGAATTTTTGGAACTCATTGCAAGAAGAGAAGAAGAGAAGAGAAGGGGGAACAAGAGGGATGAAGAATAATATAACTTTAAAACATTAGAGAAAAAAAAAGATCTTTATTTTGTGTACAGTTAAGGTTAAGTAAGTTGACTAGACCGAAGCATTTATGAAAGAAAAGTAAAAAGAAAAAGAAAGACTTCTTAGTTCTTGAAATTATTGTAACTTTGAAGTTGATCCCTGCTGGTTTATTCTGCCATTATAATAATGCTGTTTCTCTCCCACTCCCAAACCTGCTTCTTCATAATCCCACAGAACAAGCACTTTGTTGCAATAATAGCAATTAAAGTGGGGATCATCTAATTCTTTCTCATTATGTATAGAACATGAATGTTTTTTTAAAAAACTCTTAAAATCTGTTAAATCCAAACAAAATTAGCTGTAACTTTAATCACACACTGAGCAACCATGCTAAAGCCTCCAAAATTTCATACCAGGTGACCCCCACTGTGCCTGCTGAGGTGACTAACATATTGAAAAGCAAACCACAATAGTGCCTGATCAGTTCTTGAATGGGAGACAACCAGGGAATCATAGGCTGAGAGAGCCAGACAAGGAAACAGAAGAAAAAAACTCCAGAAAGAAAGTAATGGCAACCCAGTTTGATATTATTCTCATGAGAGAGGTCCATGAATTCTGCAGGAGCCAAATTCAACATGAAGGAGACTGTCTTCGGTCCCCACTCTAATTTTGATTGTGTTGGCAATATGTAGTGGAAGGAATTTACATTTAACTGTTCTCTTTCCATCTAAAATCAACTCTTCTGTCTTAAATCCCAGTGGGAGCTTTTTATCAGAAGCCTAGTTATGGTATGCCATCTTCAGCCATTTTTATCAGAAGAGAAATAGTAGGTTTGTCTTTTCCATCTGCTCCAGTCCCACTGACTTCTTCCTCTACCACACATGGATATGTGTGTGTATAGGTATGTATATTGTGTATAGGTGTGTGTGTATGTGTGTGTCTAGAGAGGGAGGGAGAGAGACTACACAAAGTCAGGTCTGATTTGGCTGCAAAATAGCAAATATTTGATGGGTTCGATGAGCTTCCATCGCTAACTACGTCTTCTTCTTTGCTTGTTTGTTTTCACTCCCTGGATTTCTCACAGTTCATTTTGCTTCGGGCTTGGCTGACTGGGGACCTGAGACTTGGGATAACGATTATATCCTTCCCTCTCCTTGGCAAGATAAAAGCAGGTTGATCTGGCTTCTGTAGGAGCAGTAAGCAAGAAATAAACCTGTTTGTTTATGGCAAAAAAAATTAAAAGAAGTGTGTGTGTGTGTGTGTGTATAGATGAGTGTGTGTATATACTGTATATATATATATATATATATATATATATATATATATATATATATATATAGTGTTGTATAGACATATTCAGTAAAAACTGACATGAGCCAAGTTGTTGAAATTGGCGGCATACAAATGTTAATAAATAAATAACGACTTGGATGCAAAATGTAGTGTGTATACATTCAGGGTTGGGTGTCACTCATTCTTTGCATTTATTTATTAGTGTCCTTGCATTCCACCTTACCTCTGGGAGTTCATCATAGAGCATGTTGGTAGTGGGGAGTCTCCCCTAACTATCCCTACAAAAAACGTCCTGCAGAATAAATTGAGCAGAGCGACAATGAGCAACCCAAAGTCACCAAGTGAGCTTCCTGGTCCAATGGGACATTGACAAGGACCTCTTTGGGTCAAGTCCAATATCATCACCAGCCCCTGTCCACTGGGACAAAGTAGAGAACACACCCATGGCATGTACCCTGAAGAAGGAAATATAGCTGATAGAGAACCGCCCTAGAGGGTAAAGATGCCCATAAGTTAGATGGGTTTTCATGGGAGATCTCTAGGTGAATTGGAAGAGATTGTCAATAGATTTCCATCTCCTGAAGCTTCTCAGCAGTAACTGAACTTCAAAAGAAAACAACTCTCCCCTAAATCAGAACCACTACAAAACAGGAGAGAATCCAGTTTCCAGATCCATGTTATCTTTTGAATGTCAAACTGTGTTTGAAGGGAACACCTTTTTTATTGAAGCAGAAAAGCCTTCTCAAACAACATACATTTGAGTGCAAGAAGAAGCTCTAGATTCAGTCCATCTGAACTGAAGCACAGAGGTCACCAAAATACCTGAGAAAATGTGGCTGAAAGTAAGTTTGTTTTCTGTTAAAAGCACAGGGAAAGGGGCAGGGGAGAGATGGGCTTTCACAAAAATGGATTCAGCACTGTCTGTACACATGCACAACCACTAGCTATTTTCCTTTCACCTGGAAAAAAAACTTTGTGTGTGGGAGAGCTGGATGGAGAAAGTAATCTTTGATAAGTGAATTATTTTGGAGGTGAAGGCGGGGGCTTCTGGCATCTGAATTTAGTAAATCAGCATGCTGTAACTGCAGGGCTCACCAAACTAATCTAAGAGACCAGGTTCCCTATGGAGGGGAAGAAATGTCACTACCTACAAAGGCCTGCACTGCATTTATGCAACTTGGCCTTTTCTGCCACATATTCAGCAGGCCTTCCCTGGAAAAGGGCCCCTGTTCTTTAAACAACCTTAACATGTAGTTTTAAAAGAGATTAATGAATATCTGCCATGGTCACGATAAATTTGATCTTTGTTGCTTCTCTCCAGTTGGGCAAACCTTAGTTATTCTTACAGTACACAGGTTTAAGTATTGGCATAATGGGATGGCTTTAATTTTAGCACTGAATGTAAATTTTGCTGGTCAGTAACCAAAATAAAGTTCTGTTCTGTTCTGTTCTGTTCTGCTCTGCTCTGCTCTGCTCTGTTCTTTCTCTCCACTATTCTTTCTGGCTACATAAAAGCTCTGTCTGGTGCAGCTCCTTCACTGCCACTTTCCAGATTTAACATGTTGTATTGTCTATGACAATAAAAGGGAAAAAAAAGTGATCTTTCATGTTTTTGTGGCTGTATACCTCTTCCCATGAGTAAGATAAACTGGATCAGATAAACAGAGCACAAGTAACAAAGATGATTGTGGCATGATGGAAATGTCTCTTGCGTGTTTAATCAATGATGTATCAGTCTTTTCATAGAAACGAAGAGTGCCATGCTTGGAAGAGACCTTAGAGATAATTTAGTCTAAACCCCTGCCCAGTGCAGGAATTTTGATGAACAGCAATCACAGTTAACATTACTTGGATGGGCCATGGTCCCAAATTTTCAGGGATGTTCTTGTTTGGGGGACAATGTTGCTGTTAAGAAAAAAGACAAACTGAAATGATGGAGAACATTTCGAGAACTAGAGAAAATGGCAATGCAAATTTCACCAGTTTGCCTTTGGATAGATGAGTGCTCCATGGCTGCCATTTTGAGAGTGCCTATGATGGGGTCTCAAGATTCCAGTTGTGTCCACTTGTCCAAAAATGTTAAGAATCTCTGATTTTATAACAGTAAAGCAAACCAATCAATAAAGCTAATTGTGAGGACCAGCTTTTGGGATGCAAGAGTATAATTAAAAGTTGTGTAAAAGAAATTTTAGTTGGTTAAACTTGCCAGAATGAAATCCTATCAGACCTGCTGAAATTCTATGTGAGGAATTGTATTCAAGAAAATTGTTGGCAAATTTCAGGGTTTCTAAGGACCAGTTTAAGCATGGATGTTTTGCATGTGTTTCAAGAAACCCTTGATGGATCTACCTCCAAGCTGAATCAGAAGATGATGTTGCTGCTTATGTATTGTGTGATATTTTCCTATCCTGTTTCCTACCTTCTGAAGATGTTTGGTTTGGAAGCATGTATAGCTCCGAAGCCCTTTTTAGCTACTTCTTGAAAAGAAATTGAAGAAGAAAAATGTTCACTGAAGATCTGAGACTATTGAATAGCTGTCCAATTTGCAGTAATTTTCAATCCTCAGGGGAGGCTCAAATACTAAAACTGCAGGCTCCCTAAAGGAGTGGTGTTCCTTAGACCTTTCTCCATTGACTGGTTGTTTTCTCCATTTTCTTGGAACCTCGCACAAGCAATCTATGCTGTGTTGTCAAGCATCCCTTGACCTTGGAAGCTCTTTCAGCACATACTCCCACCTTGCCTTCCCCAAATATTTGTACTGTATCCAATCCTTTCAACACAGACAGTGTATATGAATATTTACCTTCTGAGTTTTGACTCTGTGCAGAAGCAAATTTAATATCAGAGGGTCTTTCTATACTGCTAGAAAATATCCCCCACACACACACCTCAGTTGTTCCCTTTATTAAAAAAAACCATAATTTTTGTTCTTATCCTACTGAAACCAATGAAATAAGAGAAAAGAATAATGTAAGGGGGAAAAAAGAGTACCCACCCACTATGCAAACTTTACCAGCAATATTTTGATGATGGACAAGGAACAAATCAGAATGTGCTTATCTCCAAGAAGTTAATTTGGGCTTCACTAGGGGCAGCTCTAGAACAACCAGTTACAGAACGGAAATGAAGAAGCCTATTTGTGGAAAGAAGCTTGGAGTAAAGCAGTTAACATAGTGTATTGATCTATCTTTTCAGTAAAACTGAATATATCTGAGCTGGCAAAAGCTGAATATGTACAACTTTCCACAAATCAGGAGAGTTAGCTGACTTTCTTTTTAGTTTCCAGTGATAGACAAAGCCTCTCCTTCAAGGAATAGCAAGTGACCATGAGCATCAGCCAGCCCACCAACCTCTCCCCTGGCACACTATATGCTCCCAGTTCCCTCTGGCTTTATTCCATTCAGGAATCTGGGCATCCCGCTAAAGCAAGATTCTGAAACAAGATCACTGGCAGGCGTTATTTTCAGCAACTGAGACCTTCTGCTCAGGAACGTTAGGCAGAAAACTCCCCTTGTATACCATCTTTAATATAGAATTTCCTGGCTCCTAAGTAAACCTTTAGAGCCAGTTTGGTGTAGTGGTTAAGGCACCAGGCTAGAAACCAGGAGACCGGGAGTTCTAGTCCTGCGTTGGGCACAAAGCCAGCTGGATGACTTTGGGCCTGTCACTTCCTCTCAGCCCTAGGAAGGAGGCAATGGCAAACCACTTCTGAAAACCCTTGCCAAGAAAACTGGAGGGATTTGTCCAGGCAGTCTCTGAGAATCAGGCACAATTGAATGGGGGATGGGGGGACAGGAGTAAACCATTTTTTTCCAGCAATCTGGTCTTGAAATCTTGTACTTCTGCACCACATTTGTGAGTTGGTGGCTCATCCCTCAGGTTGCAGTTCTGGGTTGGAAGTTCAGAAGGAGTAGATGGTTCTGTTTGAGGCTGGGTCAAATCCTTCCTATCCCACCCTTTTCTTCCTCCACTGAAAATTTATTTGAGGGAGTCATGATATCAGCGAGCCTACTTTGTCACCTGGAAGGAAGCAGGAGACTGTGCCTGTGTCTGAGTATTTGGAGAAATCTTCTACTTACTTCACTTGTCTTGGGATGGAGAAGTGAATGAACAGGGCTGCATTAAAAACAGAAGCCTTCATAAACAATTAATTTAAATTTTAGGACTGGGATATATACAGATTGCCTAGTTCAACCCTTTGCTGTAAAGATCCAGTCAAGTTGCTACAGAGAGTGGAAGGTTTTATCAGGGGTCAAATTCATTTCGATTGACTCCCCTTCTGCATGAAGACCCTAACCAACACTGATTCTTCCTCCAACAGAGCTGTTGGGAGAAGTTTGCGATGGGCATTTCTGGGACTCAGCAGGATTGGGAAACCCTTCTTCTCCCAAGCTTCTTTCTGTAGGTCAGTGGTAGTTTCCACTGGCCCCACCACTGAAAGGCAAAAGCATCAACAGATCAAACACCTCACAGAGGAAGGATTTGCTGGAGGAAAAGGTCCTACTTCAGAAGAGAAGGCAGCTTGAACAGAGCAAACTCATGTACAATGATAAAAATTTGTGAATCTAAAAGCTTTCGTTCCTTGTTCCTTGTCCCAGGAAAGTGGCTAAAAGTGGCTCAAATATGTATATTTTTTTTCACCTTCAGTTTTCCTCCCTCCCACTTGTCACATGGAAAATCTTGCCCCGCCTTTGCACATTAACAGGCTTAATCATTCCCCTAACCATCTCATTAGACTAATAATAAAGCCTTAATTACGCATCCAGTTGATCGTCAAGTTTGTTCACTCTAACATTTTTAATTGGTAATTCAAAATGTTAATGCTGTCCCAGTCTTAGAGCCCTCACCCATTTTGGTTCACAGCTGCAACCACAGAGGGATTGGAATGCAGTTTACAACTTTCACTCACACACACATACAAAATTTTTGGCAATGTTGCTGAGTGAAATGATGACAAGAACCGAGGCGCGATTCGAGTAATCCACTACATTTAATACTTTGGTAGTCGTTGTACCTAATGTCCTTTCTGAAGCAGCCTAGAGCACCCTCTGAATGGGCCAGTATTTTCAGTGATTACTGGAAATACTGGATTAAATATGTTTCCAGAGATTACTGGAAATTGATAATAAGGTGTCTTCCCCCCATTTTAAAGGCAGGATCACACCCATAAAATAGACTGTAAAAAGAAAGATGTAGGGAAAAAACTAAGCTAAATAATTAACCATGGCTTAAAACCATTGTGCCTACATTCATACAATAAAGTAAGCCAGCCATACAGAGCCAACCATATAGAATGGCCAATGAATGTCAGCTGGTAAAATTAGAGGGATTGGTTAAAGGGCAGCATACTTGCTATCTTTTGTGTTACTGTTATATTCTTATGTAGAGTTTCTTCCGTAAGTATCAAATTGTCTTTTTTAAAAAATAAGAATTTTATTAAGTTTCAAACAAAGATAAAAGCTACAGAAAAATGAAAAAACTACAAAGAAAAAAACTAAAAAAGTGTAGAAACACAAGAGAATTTTTTTTTCAAAGTTACAAAAAGAGGTGACTTCTGACTTTTAAGAGCAAGGATATACAAAAATTTCCATAATCAATCCCTTACCCTATATTAAACCAAAATCACATTATTTCTATAAGTCATTCCATTGGCACATTGAAAAAATCACTAAATACAGTTACTCCCTCCCCTTATATTAAAAGAAAAAAATATTATTATTTATTACTATTTTATTTTTATCCTGCCTTTATTATTTTTATAAATACTGTAACTCAAGGTGGTGAACATACCTAATATTCCTTCCTCCTATTTTCCCCACAACAACTGCCCTGTGAGGTGAGTTGGGCTGAGAGAGAGGGACTGGCCCAAGGTCACCCATGCCTAAGGTGGGACTAGAGCTCACAGCCTCCTGGTTTCTAGCCCGTTGCCTTAACCACTAGACCATACTGGCTCTTATATAAACTTCCTAATCAACCCCCCCCCCATGCAAAGATAACATTTATTTAATTATTTCCTTCCTACTACTATTCTATACATTTCTGTCTACTATAATAAAGATCAAACTGAAAAACATATAAATTGTCTGCCATTGTGCTTGATAATACAACAATTTTAATAATCTTAATCATATTAAACCAAATAGACATTTTGTTATTATACCTTAATAATATTAATCCAAATCGTTAAAGATAAATGAAATCAGCCAAACCCTAAAAGCAATCCAGATAAATATTCTTAAACCCTTATCCCACTTCAAAATAATCCAGAGCATTTACATATCCACACAATGTGCACAGAGCTTTTCTCTTGAAAAAAATCAAACAGCCCAACTGTCCCCCTCAAAAACTCTGAGTTCTCTTCAGGAGACCTCCCATACACAATAACCCTTCTTTTCCATGGCGTTCCACCAGAAGATCAATTTCACTTGTGGCTTGCAACTCGCTTTCTCCCTTAAATATCTCCAACTCAACTAGCCAATCTTCATCCAGCATTTCAACAAAAATCCCGATCTCACTCTTAGAAGAAACATTTCTGTCACTATTAAATTCCTCAGTTTCATCCATGACATCCCCAACCAGATGACACATTTTAGACCTCATATTTTCCACAATATCCTGAATGCCTTGCATAAAAACTTGGTAGGAGTCAGAAAGAATCTGTTTAAAATCTTGGGGGAAGTCACAGAGGATCTGTTTAAAATCCTCCATGTCTCACGCAGTAGATTATGGTGCTCCCTAGGAGCTTAACCACCAAAAGTCAAAGATATGGAAGAGTTCTGGAACATGTTTACACGTGAAAGTGAGATAGCAGACAGTTCCCCAGGGAAAGTAGAAGCAGAAGACTGAAAGTCCAAAACAGCTTATTCAATGTATAGGAAAATGCTAATATCTTCAAATTTAGTACAAAAATAATAACAGGGAGACAATTATTTACTCTTGATACGCCTTAATATTTGGAGGGAAAACAAAGTCCAAAACTTAAAAAGAATTTAAAAAAAATTAATCCCAGAAATAATGATAAGTACCAAGAGAGCCTGCTTCTCCTTGCTGTAGAAAGCCTCTCTTAGGGTATGCATACTTAAAAGAAACATAAATTAGGTGATTTAGAAATGGGGTGGCCAGTCATAGTGTCCCTTTAAGGCCACAGTGCAGCTTGGAAAATGGTGACGTCCCAGCCTCCCAGCTAGCTCTTACCAGTCGAATGCAAACGCTGTTTGCAATCTTCTGGCTGCAAGCAGCCATCTGGAGGACAGATGGGGTGATTCCAGGGGTTTTCCTTTTTTCAGAAAAACACTCATGGGGTTCAGGGAAAACCTGCCTGAGCACAAAAAAACTGCTGAGTTGTCAGTTCTGCCCACTGAGCCTACGGGCACAGCTGTCCAGTCCGCCATCTACCCACTGGAGGGTTTCCCTTGACATGAAGTCCAGTCGTGTCCGACTCTAGGGGGCGGTGCTCATCTCCGTTTCAAAGCCGAAGAGCCGGCGTTCGTCTGTAGACACTTCCGTGGTCATGTGGCCAGCATGACTAAATGGAACGCTGTTACCTGCCCGCTGAAGCGGTACCTATTAATCTACTCACATTGGTGTGTTTTCAAACTGCTAGGTTGGCAGGAACTGGGACTAGCAACGGGAACTCACCCCGTCACGCGGATTCGAACCGCCAACCTTCCGATCGGCAAGCTCAGCAGCTCAGTGGTTTAACCCGCAGCGCCACCGCGTCCCGATGGGAAGTCCATAACAAATTGTCTTGATTTGTGTTGGAATGTGCTCCTGCTCATCTTTGAACATCTAATCTAAAGAAAACATTTGGTCAAATTCCAACTCTTGTGGCAAAAGTTACTAAGAATGCTGGGAAGAAGTCTGCTAAAGTTTAACTGCATGCATGGCAAGTTAAGATTTTACATGGAAGAGCATCATATGTAACTCCTTCTAAAATCATTCTCATTGGTTCAGGTTAGAATTGCCTTCAGATAGGAGCTAAAAAGACTGTGTTTCTGAAAATTGAAAAACGGTTAACTGTCAGGACTCAGTAAGGGAAATATTTAGAAGTCTATATCTATATCAAAGTAAACTAATACAGGTAGTCCTCATTTAGTAACCACAGTTGGAACCAGCAACTCAGTTGTTAAGCAAAGCGGTCACTAAGTGAAACCACAACTGTGCTTATGATCTGACTTCAGCTTTCCTTTGCTTTATAGACTTGCGAAGGTCATAAATGTGAGGATTGGTCATAAAGTTACTTTTTCATCACCGCTGTAACTGTGAATGGTCACTAAAGGAGGCAGTTGCTAAACGAGGACTGCCTGTAATCAGATACCACAGTTGATACAAAACTTCTGCATATGTAATATATCAGAATAAGGTTTGTAATGCAAGCAATTGATTGAGCCCCAGAAACTTTTTTTCAGAAGCAACCCACTGACATCCACAGTCACCAGTCATCACTGATGATGTTAATGGTTTTCGTAGCATAGAGGAAATCCTTGCAGCATTGTCAGATTCAATTATGCAGTTGGCATATTTCCCCAGATACAATCAATGGGCAGGTCAATCATGTCTGATATCATGTCCTTTGCATCATCAGATCTGTGGATAAGATAGTGGGCAGAAGGCACAGTGGTAAGCGCCATCTAACTCAAGTCAGTCATGATTCATATATATATAAAATATGTATATCTCCAAAGGGATAAGGAAGCCGATAGCCCAAAGTATCTTTTGATGCTCTCTCCAGATTAATCTCTGCAGGGTCCAGGTATGATAAGCCCTCCTGGAGTCTTCAAAGCTCAAACACACCAGAAATTACATTTTATGTAATAATATGTTGAATATGATTGTGAGCTGAAGGATGGATATATTCTCAGGCATAGTTTTATATGCATTATGTTGAGTATATGCATTATGCTAACTGGAAATTATCCCTGCATAGAGTAACTCACTCATACTGCAGTGTAATGAGGAGAGACTTAATTCCAGAGGCCTTTCAGGAGCACTATGTCAAAATGTAGCCCCTAACTTTTCCTTCCTTTTATTAGGGTATTGAATACACAGAAGGGAAAAGAGTATGAATTTACCAGCGTGTGATCATGATTTGGGTTGCTAATGGTGCAATAGCCACCTAATGATTCCAGAATCACCTTAAAAAGTATTGGCCTCACTCTGATTTAGCTTTGTCATGAAGCCAACTCAGAAGGACGACGACAACTTTGGGAAGCTTTATGGGATGGGGTTTCTTTATCTGTTCAGTTGTGTCCAATTCTCAGTGACTGCCTGGACAAGTCCCTGCAGTTTCTTAGCAAGGTTTTTCAGAAGTAGTTTGCCATTGCCTCCTTCCTAGGGCTGAGAGGAAGTGACTGGCCCAAGGTCACTCAGCTGGCTTTGTGCCCAAGGCAGGACTAGAACTCACCGTCTTCTGGTTTCTAGCCTGGTGCCTTATCCACTGGACTAAACTGGCTCTCATTGGGATGGTATTCATTTGCAACTGAGAATGCAATTGCTGTAGTTCGGCCCATGAAATTGGTTTTGGAGGAAAGAATTCATGGGAAAGATCTTATGAAAAGAAGATTATTCAGCCTTTCTTGAAATTTCTTTATTCCAAATGCCAGAATGACATGGTGGCTTTCACTGGTTGTAGGGTTAATCACCATTCAAAAGCCGTTTCCTCTTGACAGACATACTGTATAACGCAGGTAATGAGCATTCTTGGTATTGTTATCTTTGCCTCCAATAACACCATTCGGAGGCAATGTGGTCTTTTTTTCAGGTGGATCTAGGTACTAATAATTTATTTTTTAAAATATGACTCCTCTTCGGTTGTTTGCTGAAATAATCTTTTTCCATTTTAGTGAAAGTGCCTCTCATTTTGGGTTAACCAAAAAAATCAGGAGTCTGGTAGTTCCTCTTCAGACTTAATAACATTTGTTCATCTGAAGAAGTAAAGCACTACCAAACTCTTGATTTGGGCTACTATATTATAACATATTGCTTTACATTGTTTATTTGATTGTTTTATTGGATGCCGCCCAGTGTCATAAATGTGAGATGGGTGGCTATATAAATTTAATAAACAAACAAACAAACGAATACATAAATCTGTCCTCCTACAATCATCTAGACTTAATATCCCATTTAACTGAAAGCAAAATTCATGGGGAATTTGGAAATTCAGTCTATGGGGCTTCAAAGTAATTGAAATAACAGCAGCAGTGGACAATGTCTGACCATTCCTAATATTTCTGACTATGTGAAAGGTTTAAGAAGATTGTCAGGACCACCGGTTGTCAGCAAGAAGCTGCACCTGTAGAGCAGGATCCTAGCAGCAAGAGTTAGGGATCCCAAGGCAGGTAAAATTGGCTGTCGTCAAAGTAAAAGTCCATACTATCTTAGAAGCCTCTTTAGTCCCTCCAAATCAGAGAGAATCAGTGAACACAAAGGAATTAAGACCCCTTTACCACAAACTTGGGATTTTTTTTTTTCCACCACTCAAAGCTGCACTCTATTGGTTCTTGACCCTGATTGGACAAGGCACCATGGAAGCTGGGGTGAAATTTGCAAAGTTTCCACAGGATAAATTAATGGGTTAAGGAAATATTCACACACCTCTAAAGTCAACTTGTAAAACGATAGTGCCCTCTTCAGCCATTCCAAAACAAAGGAAAAGGAAAGAACAAGGGGGAGTGAGGCTCTAGCTTTTTTTCTTCCGACATTCTGGGGTTGCTATAAAAAGGTCTTCAAGGAGGGTCCAACTGAGCTTCTATGAACATGGTTACAACACTTCATGGGAGCATAAATCTTGCATCGTCAGGATTCGTGCATCCATGGAGACTTAAAATTGTATTCACCTCAGTGTGATTGCAACATCAAAGGAGCAGAAGACAGGTCTTGCACTTCATCACCTTCTTCCTGACTTTCATACCAGATGACAGCTTAAATAGCTCAATAATACATAGATTTGCATAAATCAAGGTCCCAGGTTTAATCCCTACTATCTCTAATGAAAAGCAAGCAGATTTGGGATAACCTTGGCATGTAAATTTAGAGAACTCTCACCTAGCAGAGGAACTAATATTAGACTGACTCCCTACAAGGGGGTTTTGTATGAATGTACAGATAAAATGCTCCCCTACAAATATATGGTCATGGATTTAGAAGAACTTTTCATTCCGGTCATTGTGATGTATTAAGACAGGTGCAGCCTTCCCTTAATGTGATTCTGACAGACTCCAAGCAAGCTTCAATGGATTTAAGAAGCAGTTGTTGTTTTTTTAGGTCATTAAGAGTTTTGCAAGTCCTTAAGCTGTCGCATTAGTAGCTTTCAAAATGTGAACTGTGAGAAGGGACAAGTGGTTTTTCTTTTCTTTTCTTCTTTTTCCTTCAAAGGATGTTAATACAGCGTATTAGGAACACTGAATGTAATGAATTTGTGAAATCTGTGTATACATACATAAAATAGGGTATTTCAGTTATTATTGAGCCCCATCTGGTGGTGATATGCAAGAATAACCAATACTTATGACACTGGAACATTAAACTAAGTTGACTTCACAATAGTTATTGTTCAGAATTGAAATTCCTTCCATGTTTGTTTTTGGGGCATCTGCTTCCTAGGCCTTCTCCATACAAGGGCACTGTGCAGACATTTTTATTGCAGCAAAAGAAACGGGTTTAAGCATCTTATATAGATGATCTTATACAGAGAGCCAGTTTGGTCTAGTGGTTAAGGCAATGGGCTAGAAACCAAGAGGCTGTGAGTTCTAGTCCTGCCTTAGTCCTGCCATGAAAGCCAGCTGGGTGACCCTGGGCCAGTCACTATCTCTCAGCCCAACCCACCTCACAGGGTTGTTGTTGTGGGGAAAATAGGAGGACGAAGGAGTATTAGGTCTGTTTGCCGCCTTGAGTTATTTATAAAAATAATACAGGCGGGATAACAATTAAATAAACAAATAGTAAATGAAATAACAATATGAGTAACAAACTCACATGCCAAGAGTGGATCCTTGTGAAGCTAATAAACAACCATCCACACACAAAAGGAAGGCAACAGGAAACTTTGATTAGTCTGGACTACCTCAAAGGGCTGACATCAGTCTTGCAAGTCTGAAAACACTTCTCCCCTCTCTTGCCTTTACTTTCCAGAGAACTAAGGAGGGTCCCTTCTGAGATGCCTTCTGTACACCCATCCCTCCTCTGGACTCAGATTTCTCTTATCAGCCCATTGTCTAGGCTGCGGCTCTTCTTCCTGTCTCCCAAGGTCATTCTCACAGTCCATTACAGGTGCACAGGTGTAAACTGACCTTCAGCATGCAAATGGAGTACAAAGCTCTGCTTGTAAATTCATTTATCTACTGTGTTGGCTAGATTGGAAAAAAAAATGTTGCTGAAAAGATTGTGCTTAGACCAGCCTTTCTCAACCTTTTGACCCTGGAGAACTCTTGAAATGTTTTTCAGGCCTCGGGGAACCCCTGCACATTCAGGCTCAAAGATAGGCCAGAAGTTACAAAATTATTATATTCATTTCACCTGTAGACCTGTATCTATGCATGAACAGTGTTCTTAAACTAAAAATAAAGAACAAAACTTACCTCGTTAATGTGCAGTTGCCCGAATCTGCAATAACTTTTTAAATAAATTGTCATCTCCCAGGGAGCACCTAGGGACCTCTCGTGGAACCCGAGAGTTCCACAGAACCCTGGTTGAGAAACCCTGGCTTAGATGATGGACAGTGGCCTACTTAGGGATGCACTCCTTGGCAGAGTCATTTTCTGATATTGGCAACCATATCTCACCAGTACCCTCACCATCATCCATTCATGTGTCTTCATCTCCTGGAAAAATCTCCACAAACTCACCCTCTGAAAGGAAAAGGGTCCTGATGCTCTCCCTAGAATTCCTAGCTAAAAAGCCTTGACTACATTGGCAAGAAATTCAGACAGCTGCATTCCCAAACCATTTGAGGGCCATCAGATTGTAGATCCTGAGTTTACTAGGATATGAATGCTATTTTAGAGCAATCAGCAACTGCCTTAACAGAAAGAAATGTCCTTGACACCCAACATTTTGAAGGAAACCTGAGAAATCACAAAAACTTTGATTCCATGGTTTAATATTTCAGTGATCAAACCTGTTGCTATCCTGTCCTATCTTCCCTTCCCCCCACCTTCCAGGGGGCATTAACTAATATAAGGAAACAATTTCACTTGCTTACAATTTTACTGACAGAAAGGGTTGGATTTTTTTTTTAACCATTGCATTATTCATCCTTTCCCAAAAAGTCTTTAGTTCATGATTTTCCATTTCAGTTCAGAAATTGATCTGCTCTTCCACAGGTAGATGCAGGCAGAAAAGTCTCATTTTCCAAGCAACACACAATCTAAAAGCAACGAAATTTGGGGCAGGGATGCAGTCTACAAAGCTCTGTGGGTGTTTGGTGAGAGTATGGAGCTAATGTCAATGTCTGATTCTTTCATATGGGGATGCAAGTCTATGTAAATCCCAGATTCCTTACACAGCTCCAGCAAAGTATTAATATTGCTCTGAGACAGACGAAGATACCTGTGCAAAGAAAATAAAAGGAAAAGATGTATTTAATGCACTTTAAAACCAACAGTTATTTAATTCCTTGCACTTCATAGGTTATGTTTAACTATAACAAACTGTCATTCACTGAGACCAAATGTAGGGAGATGCAGAACTGATACCACAGCACACAGTGGAACTTGCTGCTATCGGAGGCAGTCATGGCCACCAGTTTTGATGGTTTTAAAGGGGGTCTGGACTAATTCATGGACTACCAATGATAATTGGTTTTTGATGGCTATTCTCTGCAGAATCACAGGTGTTTTACTTTTTATATCAGCTACTACAAGCAACAGTAGAAGTTGGCTATCACCTTCCTGTCTCTGCTTCCTCAATGTATCTGGCTGGCCACTGTGTGATGCAGAACATTGGACCAAATGGGCAGTTGCCATGATCTGGTGGTGGATGCCAAACCTGGGTAGCAATTTGGAACTCTGAGTGGATGAGGGACTCTATCTCTGCTCTCTCTCTTGACAGTCAAGACATAGATGGTACAACGGGGTGAGGGAGCAATCAAAGCACCAACACAAAGTGAAACAGGTAGGTAGAGGTGAAAACACACAGAAGAAGAATTGTTTCAAGGAATCTCAAAATGGAATGAGGTAAAGAATATCAGAAAAGAGCAGGCTTACTGGAGAGCTGTAGAGATCCTGGGCATCCATCTACAGTGGGGTCAAGGGGATCAAGTGACATTACACATGACATGGCAGCATCATGCCAAAAACACAACAATGCAAATTACATTGTTTGCATTATTTGTACGATGTTATGAAGCATCTTGGCTTTTGGGGCTGTTGATCAGCAGATCTCATTATCTTGCTGGGAAATGAAGTCAAGGACAATGGGAAAACTGGTTGCTCTTTAATGAACCTGTATTTTATGGATGAGTGGCAGAGATCAATGGTGCTATCAAGTTTGAACCCCCCCTTACAACTGTTCTAAGGCTATAACTCTTCCCTCTACTTTCTCCCTTCACATCCTCTTCTCTTAGACAGCAACATCTTAATCTTGTTTTTAATCATTGTTAGCTGCCCAGAGTAATGCATTTGAAAAGGGTAGCCATATAAAAACAGGTATTTTCTCAATTTCTTCTAAATTTCAAGAATAGCTTGGCCGTGTTGCTGAGAGATACTGAAGGGTAAGCATGTTTACTGGGCAAAATATCTTGAAAAATCATTGAAGGGAGAAATCGAAAACCGTAGGAAGCAGGAATGGAATGAAACATCTGGAATCCTGAATAGGAGAACTTCATAATATTACAGTTGTTTCTGTATCTCAAGTGTCCCAGATGTGGATGCTAATGGTTTTCTGCATTTGGCTATAGGAGGAATGGAACCCCAAATTTGCAGAAGTACAAAATAAAATGGGAAAACATTCAAAACCATTTGGGACTCCTTGAAATAGCCACATGGGAATAGAAAATCCTCAGGGACCATGAAATGCTAACTGATTTTGCTGAGATGGGGACAAGGTTGATAAAGAAACAGGGGGAGGGAATGAAATTCTTTGTTCATGGACCTCACACAGATGATGTTGCTAACCTGCAGCTCAAAATTTCTTCAGGTTTAATGTCTCGCAACGGCTGTGGGATTTTGAAGTTCTCTTCTCCCCTTTCCTTTTCAAGCATGTTTTTCAGCTTCTTCTGCAAAGCAGAGAATCCAGTCATGGGGCTCTGAAAGTAGAGGGATGAAAGTGAGAGCTTCTCTTTTTTGGTTAACAGACGTTGCAGGGAAGGGAACAAGGCAACGGCCTCTTGGAGCGATATGTTGTTCTCTAAATTGGGTTGCTTCGTTTTGGTGGCCTTCCGAACTTCCCTGTTAGGCGAGGCTACGCTGTAGGCACTTTTTCGAGGAGCATTCGCATTTCTGGCTGAGAGAGTCTGAATAGGCAAATTCATTCCACTGAAGGGTGTGAGATTCTTGGGATGTTTCCGGTCTGGGGAAAAATATCAAGAATGTTATGCTTGGAAAAAGAGCAATCCACCAAGAATTCACACTCTACCTTTCTTGGAGACTTGTCATACTTCAACTTCTATGAGCATGACTGATGGTCAGGGTGATGGGAGTTGTAACCTAGCAACATTTGCAAGGTGCCAAGTTTGGACATCACTGCTTTGGGTAGTGTTGTCCAAACTCAGCCATTGGAGTGATAGAGCATGTTGATGAAACTCAGTCCATTATGGTTTAATAAAAAAAAAGTGTGATTAACCAATTCCTGGTTTAATGTGTGAGAACAAGAGCTCGGGATTAAATACTGTGTATACTCATAGATAAGCCAAGAATGCTAGGTTCTAAAACACCCCCCCAAAATTGGGTTTGGCTTATCCACAGTTGGGCTTATCCACAAGTATATACAGTACAGGTAGTCCTTGTTTAGCAACCATAATTGGGACTGTCAACTCGGTCCTTAAGTGAAGTGGTCACTAAGTAAATCCGCAACTGTGCTTACGATCTGACTTCAGCTTCCCTTAGCTTTACAGACTTGTGAAGGTTGTAAATGCAAGGATCAGTCACAAAGTTACTTTTTCATCACTGCCGTAACTGCAAACAGTCGCTAAATGAGGCAGTCGTTGAATGAGGACTACCTACATTTAGCGATAAGACCTGTTTGGAAATACGCACTTTGTGATTTTTATTATTTTTTTAAAAAATAAATAGTGTGCTCAGAACAGGAATGGATGAAAAGGCCTTATGTATGAATGCATGCAAATTGGGTGCAAAGTGGAAGTAACGTCATCTGTCTATCTTTTCAGTCAGCTCTCTCCCAAACTTGTATCTTCCAGAGGTATTGCAATTATTAGAATCTCAGATATCATGCATGTTAGCTATGCTGGCTGGACATTCTGAGAAGTGCAATTTTATCCCATCTGGAAGAGACGAGGTTGGGAGAAGGCTGACTTAGGTAGCACAGCACCTTCATGATGAATCGCTGGTGAAATGATTATGCTGGATGTGACGTATACTACAGAATAGTGTTTCTTAAACTATATACCTCACAACGCTCATATTCCCCTTTTGTCTGTTCAACTTAAAAGCCACCTCAATCATCCAAGCAACTCTAAGTGATATAAAACATATTAAAACAATAAAACAACTTGTAACTTGAAGACATTCAGTGAGCTGTTCTGCATTTGAGATCTGTTCCCTTTTACTAACTGAACAAGCACCCTATCCATGAATGGAGATTTTTGACACTTCAGTCCTTGGAAACGATGGGGGAAAATGATCACTAGAAGACTTGGAAATGAAAATTCACAGAGAAGATGAGCATGCACGTGAAAACGTGCTGAAGAATTCCTCTATCTTCATAAAGGTGGATTTTCAGTCTTCGTTACAACCAAGCTCAAATATAGACGTAAGATGAATGTATATGCTATCTCAGATTTGCTTTAGAAAAGCATATCACCTCAGATACTGTTGGAATATCCTGCTATTAGCATGCTCACACACCCCATTAAGATGTATAATTGAGGTATTAAACGTTGGGGAAGAGAAAGAATATTATTAAAATTTTATTTGAATATTCATTTTATTTTCCCCCCACTCTTAAAAAAAACTCGTAGGTTTTGAAAAGCCTAAGAAACACAGCTATAGAAAAAATATATTAGCCTTCTCTCACCTCAGCTGGCATTAATAACAAGCATTACCATTATTATTTGTCTCCATTTCCATTTCAATACCATGATATAGTTGGTTAATCAAAACCAAATTAGACCGAGGCTTTGCCTACCACTCTGTGAAGGATGGAGCAGGAAAGGTCAGAAACAAAAGGCCCAAGGTATGAGTCCATTACAAGTAGTCCTCAACTTATGACCACAATTGGGACTGGAATGTTCATCACTAAGTGATATAGTCATTAAGTGGGTCACACCTGATTTTACGACCTTTTTTGCTGTGCTTGTTAAGTGAACTCAGCTTCCCTCATTAACTTTGCTTGTTGGAAGCCCCTGGGAAAGTCGTAAATGGCAATCACATGACCCCAGGGCACTGCAACCATTGTAAATACATGCTGGTTGCTAAGTTCCTGAATTTTGATTACGTGACCATAGGAATGCTGCAGCAGTTGTAAGTGCAAGGACTGGTAACAAGTCACTTTTTCCAGCACCATTGTAACTTTGAATGGTTGTTAAACGGTCTTAAGTCGAGGACTCATTGTACAGTGCCAATTGCCTTTCCCATTGAGAAAGAAACAGCTCTCAGATCATTATAATGTAAGGGCAGGAGAAAGAGGTATAAGTTTTGCATCCGGGGATTGTTCCTACAGCATATGGGTTCATGCCCTAGAGTTTTCAAGAGCTGCTTTTCTTCATTATGAAGGATTTTCCTAGTGTCTGCCATACAGTATTTTATCAGAGTTGCATCCTTGAATCTCTGGCTGTGAGCCTTCTAGTTCAGTTACTGGTTTGGGAAAAACCTGACCCTTTCCTACCATAGATTGGTCTTTTGGTTGGTAGTCGTAGAAAGCTCACGAAGTTGGACAGGTGGTCCCCAAACTGGCTCCAAGGGATGTCCACTGAGTCTTTCCCAGAGATGGGTTGGGTGTCTGTTGTCATTTGATCTTGGCTGGACTCAGGATAATTGGAAGTCTTGCAAAGAGGAAAGGAATACTCTACTGTTACTGATGTCCTAGGCTGATATCTCTCTAGCGTTATTAGAATTAGTGAATCCTTAATATAATTCATTATTTGGCCCTAAGTCTTTTAAAAAAAATGGATTGTTTGGCTTATCCCAGGTATATAGAGTCCCTTTTGGGAGATGGGCGGTGATAAATTTGATTAATAAATAAATAAATATATCAGCAGCAAGTCACTGTGTAAGCCAACTGGCAAAATTCCTGTTCTCCTCAGCGGCTGATAAAAACAAAGGGCATGGTTTCTTGAAAATAACCGTGATGGGAGTTGTCGTTCAACACCTCTAGAGGGCACGCAACTGGGGAAGGTTTTTCTAGGGGTTTTGGTTTGGCTCTTTCAGGAAGCAGACAACTGGATCAGATAGATATGTGGTTATGACCCAGCCAGGCAATTTGTAGATGCTGGTATAAAGTTTAACAGATGCGTAATTCTTATTACAATGCATCTGAAGTGGTGTCATCATGGGCACTTGAAACTCGGTCCACCTGCACCCCAACTAAGGCATGATTTCTCTTTTCATTGGCAGCTGGCGATTAAACCTGCTTCTTCTTTAAGAAAGAAGAGCTTCTTTCTCCCTTAAAAAAAGCACATTCACCAGGGAACATGAGAGACAGATGGCAAACACAGACAAATGTTCCCCAAGAGATGATAATCTGCTACTTAAGGAAAATATGATCTGAGGGACTTAAGGAGCAGTGGCAAGCTCTTTCTTTATTTGAAAGGAAGAAGGTGATGGATTTAGGGAATTTTGGGGGCAGGGGGGCAACAATTATTTCCATCAAAAGGAAAGGAATGTTTGGGCAGGAGGCAAAGAACAGGTTGGACAGGGCTGGTTTTAATTGGTGCATTTTAACACCATTTTCATGCAGCCAAACCTGCAAAAAGGGGGATGCTGACAGTTGAAAAGTAGAGATGAATATCAACAATGAGCCCATCCTTTATCATCCCTTTAATTTTAAGGTTCCAGTTTACCTGGGGGAATTACCGTTTCTTTATCTAGCATCCGTACAGCCTATGCTGGGTGAGGTAAACATATTGTTACACACATCCCAGCTTTCTGGAGGGGAAAAGAAGCAAGGGCAGTGCTGACTTGGGTTTGATAGCTTGCAGGAAGGAGAGCTCCTTGGAGAAATCTTACATGCTGTGAGGATTTATTTACAACTACATACACTGAGTATGAAGGGGGGAGAGTTGTGTTACCCCAGTGAAAATTCTGCATTGCTCCCATTCAGCAAGCAGCCATCTGACATTGCCTCTCTCACACTTCCAGAGACTCCTGTGCAAAATGGAGCAACATGTTTCTTCTCTCTCTCTGGTGTAGCAATCTGCCTTTCCCAAATGTGTCAGTACCTTATAATACAGTGCTTTATAGGAGGATGTGGGGGTGATGGGTGCTTGATTCCTAAGCCACCTTTTCACTTTTCTTTCCTCCTGCAGCAAGAGGCTTTCATTCATCATCTTCATGGAATCAAGCGATCGTCTAATCTTCTTCAGCTGAAGGGTGGGGATGGCAAGTTTGTTAATCTGAATTTCCTCTTGCTTCACAAAGTAAACAAACTCCCAGGAATATTCGTAAAGAGTAACCAGATTTGAGTAACTGATTCTTTTTATCAGGAGATTGCCTCCCCTGCTTTAGTATGCAAAAAGTTGGAAAAGCAGTGAAATACCTATGGTGGAAGATCGGATTATAATATTAACTGAACATGTAGAAATGATGAAGCTGATCAGTCTGATCAGAGAAAAAACAACAAAGATTTGTTTGAAAGAGTGGAAACCTGATATGGACTTTTGGTTGAAAGAAGAAAAGATTGAATTGATGATTTTGGGATGCGGGGATTAAAAAGGGATGAAGAGGATGGGGAAAATAAGTCCACTAGCTTTGGGGGGATGCTCTGCATTTTGCACGCAGGGTGATAGCAAATATCTTGCTATGTTTTATTTTTAAAAAAACAGAAAAATAGACTGTCCCATCTGAAAGTTCTATGATAGCAACCTAAACATCATGGATGGGTTTGGACAGCACATTTAATCTTGCTCACAAGTAATAAAGTGGCAATCAATGTTGCCACTGCTAAGCTTCAGATAAATGTGTGCATGTCAGCTCATGGATCTGCCAAATTCAGCTTTGTCTGCACTGCACAGCAATGGATTTTCCAGGGCTTTAGACAGAACTATTTTTTTCCTTTCTGTCCTATGTGGAGATGCCTCAGAGTAAAATTAGGACACATTATAAGAGTTTTATAACCTTAAAGATGGTGTGTTTTTTTCATGGCTTTTCAAGCAGTAGCTTGACTGTTTCCAAGTTCCTGTTACTTTTTCACTCACAGAAGTATGAGAAAGCTCTATTTGTTACAATTTAGGGACTATTTTAGGTAAGAGAATCTCTTCTTAAAACTCACCTACCTCCGGACATCACTGACACAGGGAACCAAGAGTCTCCAAAAGAGGATGGAGGACCTTAGGCACAGATCTAGAGAGGGTTACTTGGTACCGTTCCCAAAACATCTATTAGACTAGGGTCAGTAGGGAGCAAACCCTGATCATTCACTCCACAGAGTAACCTCCTCCAGTGTTCATGCTTAACATCTGCCTCTTTCTTTCTCACCACCATTGCACCTGCATTTTTCTTTCCAGCTTAGAATGATGGTTTCTATTCCAGGCCCTAGGTTTGAGCTATCTGCTACTCAGAGAAAATCAGCCTTCCTCCAACCAACTGGTGGCTAAAAGCAAATGCACATAAAATGGATTTCATGCCCCGTACCTGAAATATCTCCCTATCATTGGACACCCTCAGAGCTTTTGCTCTTTTGTTATCAAACCAATTCATAGGCCCTATCGGCTTCCAGCTCCTTTCAGTCATGGTTCTGATTTTGCAGGAGTAAAAACTGCAGTTATGGAGACATGCCAAAAGCACGTGGATAGCATAGAGGTAGCTTGCAGTATACAATCTGCATCATTTAGCTAATAGTACCCTTCCTGCTGAAACCATTAGCTGACCTTGACAAAGACTTCTGCAAAGAACTGTGATGCAACAATCTGTGTTCTTGCCCATCTCCTGGGATTGTTGTCTTGGCAACCAACCTGAAAACATTAAAGGGACTGTGGCATTATTACTAGATGATTAGCCAAAGATAGATTACCAATTTTTGCTGGAAATTACAGTATGTCTCTCTCCTTTTAGGTTTGTCCATTGGAAATGATAACAGTAATAGTAACAATAACAATAAATGCAGTGCTGCTCTGATTTGTAGTTTATGGACTGGCTTCCCTGGCTTTTAAGATGTGCATTGTTTAATTTTTTAAAATTTAATTAGTTATGAATTGTTAGTTGATTTTATGGAAACTATTCTTTTTATAGTAAAATGGTTTTCTGTTTGGTATTCCCCTCTCCCCTTAGCCTTAGAGGTGCCTAGGTTTTAATGTGTCCACTTTGTTCATTTATGTTTAGGGAAAGATTGTCATGGAGAAAATCTATCTATGAGGTTGCAAAGAGTCAACCATGACTTGATGGCACATCATTGATCACTTGGTATATCCAAATTCAAATGATATTCCTTTATTTCTCTGCTGTGCTTAGTTTTGAAATGCAGTATCAATAATCATCATCACCCTGGCTTTTCTCCAGGAGCAAAATGTGGCTTATATGGGGTCTCCCTTCATTTTATCCCAATGACTACCCTGTGGTTGAGAAAGAGTGTCTAACCAGGTGTTTCTCAACCTTGGGAACTTTAAGACGTGTGGATTTCAGCTTCCATAATTTCCCAGCAGCATGGCTGGCTGGGGAATTCTGGGAGTTGAAGTCCACATGTCTTAAAGTTCCGAAGGTTGAGAAGCACTGGACTAGTCAATAGTTGCCATGGGGATTTCCATGGGTTGGGCTGGCTTTCAGTCTCCTCAACCCTAGCCCCAAATCTTAACCACTATATCACACTGGCTTTATTTAGTTAGAGAAACTTATGTAGGTTTGGATGGTGTTCAGTCAATGGTAGGAAAATCTATGGGTATGCAGCTCAGGAGAAATCTGGCCCATTTTTTACAATCTCAGTAAGATCGTATTTCAGTCCAATATTTTTAATAGAATATATTTTAAATACATATTTATTGTTCCAGTGTAACTTCCCTTAATATACTTGACTATTGTAAGTCTCCCTGATACACCATTTTAAATGAGTTTTTCCTGATGCTCTCTTTAATATAAAATTCTCCAGCACTGACATAAGTAGATCACTATGTTTTTTTTTTAAATGCATCTCCTAGAATAGAACTCAGTTTTTTTTATCATATTCTGGCTGGCTTCACACATAACACTATACTAAGTTGTGGCTTATTTGGCTTTGGCTTAGATCATCTGCCCACGTGTGTGTGTTTGTGTGTGTGTATGCCTCTGAGTCAGTTTTTGACTCCTGGCAACTGTCTGGACAAGTCCCTGCACTTTTCTTGGCAAGATTTTCAGAAGTGGTTTGCCATTGCCTCCTTCCTAGGGCTGAGAGAGAGAGAGTGACTGGCCCAAAGTCACCCAGGCGGCTTTCATGCCTAAGGCGGGACTAGAACTCTCATACCACACCTGATTGGCCCTTGGGCTGAGAGAGAGCGACTGGCCCAAGGTCACCCAGCTGGCTTCATGACTAAGGCGGGACTAGAACTCACAGTCTCCTGGTTTCTAGCCCGGTGCCTTAACCACTGCGCCACACTGGCTCTCTTATTTGAGTTAATCTTGACTCCTGCACTTTTCTTGGCAAGGTTTTCCAGAAGTGGTTTGCCTTAACCACTACACCTTATAGAGTCATCCATGACCATTGTTCTGCCAAAAGAACAATAATGAGAAGAAGCTTTTTATCACATCAAGTGAGGGCCGGGTGATACTTTAGGGCACTAGTGGTGAAATAGCCTTAGTATGATGGGGAATCCCAGTGTTTCACATAAACTGGAGATAGGAAAACCCTGTTCCCCAAAGAGGTTTGTGCTTTGCTGTCTCATTTGAAGGTTGTTTTAGAATTAATTTAGAATTCCTTTTCATGCTGTTTTGGCTCATACGTTATTACTGCAAGATGACAAAGGGTGTTTGCAGTGTTGTATTCTGATAAACATTTCTCCATATGCCTCAGGTGGCCTCCTTAGCTGCCTGAAATTTTTGAAATGAAAAGCCTCCTGGGAGGAGTTTGCTCATGATGACTTCCTTGGGATGTAATGGGTAAGTCAGGCAGGCTGAGAAAGATGAGAAGGTGAGCCAGGAAGGCTGTGGACTGCCAGAGAGAGGGGAAGCCAGGGAGGCTGTTGACTACTTTCTTTCTTTCTTTATTTGATTTCTATAGCTGCCCATCTCAGCAAGTGACTCTGGGCAGCTTACAACAATAAAACTATAAAACCGTTAAAACAATTACAATTAAAAAAATTAAAATACAAAATAAATACAAGATAAATATACATGGCTGCCAAGTAAGCAATGTATGGATGTTAATATAACCAAGAAACGGGACCATCCACACGCTCGGGGCCCCATGCCTGGGCACATAGCCAGGTCTTCACAGCCTTACGAAAGGCCAACAGGGTCAGGGACATCCTAATTTCTGGAGGGAGGATGTTCCAGAAGGCAGGTGCTACGGAGGAGAAGGTACACCTTCTAGTTCCCACCAACCAACACTCCCTGGCTGATGGGACCTGCAGCATACCCCTTAGGTAAGCTGGTCCCAAGCCATGAAGGGCTTTAAAGGTGACAACCAGCACCTTGAATTGCACCCAGAAGCACACTGGCAACCAATGCAGCTCAGGTAGCAGTGGTGTTACATGTGTCAAGTATCCAACACCATTTACTACCTGTGCAGCTGCATTCTGCACCAGTTGAAGCTTCTGAATGCTCTTCAAGGGCAGCCCCATGTAGAGCGCATTTAAAGTAGTCCAGACAGGAGGTACTTTGAAGACCATGAAAAGACAACAACCTTATATCACTCCAGAACCTTCCAACTGAGTATAAGAATTCCCCATTTATTTGCAGAGAATTTCACCCTCCAATTTTCCCCTTGCTTTTATATTTCCCCCTTCAATTTCTTTTCTATCAAACTGGAAATAGTTTTCTTAAAAATACAGAAACAGATTTTGGCACTGCTTTTTTTTTTTAGTGTAGCTAGCCCTGTTTTTTACCTGTCCATTCTAAGCATCCAGAGAAAGACTTTGAAATCCTAAATTATGTGATCCTTCAGTAGCATCAGATTGTAAGCTCTGACATACGTCTTTCAGTGACACAAAGACCATTATGAAGGAAGATTACTTGACTTTGTAGTGATGGATCTTGAATGGGGAGGGATGTTACCATTTTCAGAGGGGTGTTAAATTAAACCAATAAATCTTAGGAAATGGGAGAAAAAATCATTCACCCATAAACATTCCTCAAAAGGGAAGATGGAAGCTAAGAATTAAAAAAAAGTTCAGATCTACTCATCTAAGCCTCGAAGGGGTTTTTAGACATCTTAATAGCTTGATGAAAGAAGGTCACTGGCAGAGATTTGCTTCCACTGGGAACTGGAGCTATCAGTGGTATTGGACCCATGTTAGAAATATTGGACAGGGAAACTAACTAATGGTTGAACATTAAGGATTGGGCAGAAGACCTAGTTCCCTCTTCACCACCACCTTGTTCTTAAAGCATTATATGATTAGGCAGATACATACCTTCGGGACCAGCAGACATACATTTGGAGCTAAATGAGTTGCTAATCATTTTGTTCCAGGGGCCTAGGCCTTCATACCCTATTTAACCATAAAAGGACTTTTGTCCACAAAAGTTAAGAAGCCATGATGCCTTTCTTAAACATCAAGATGTTTTGGGTTTGCTGCAACCCATCATCAAGACTCCCTTTCTGGAGGTCCTTATTGTTTGATTTGTATACTATTTTCCCAGGTACTATATGCCATTCTTAGTCATTCTGGCTGGGAATTATGGGAGATGATACAACACATATGGAGAGCATGAAGACACAGAAACCTGATTTATGGTAGAGGCAGTTCTGTCACACAAAGCATGACAAAACTAGCAGCAAGAAAATACAGAAAGCAAGATAGAATAATTCCAGGAATGGGTAACCAATGGAACCACACTTTCAGGCTGTCCTCAATCATCCTTTTCATGCAGTCTTGCTACCCTCCAACTATGCCATCAAATTTCAGCAAATGAATGCTGAGGTTTGTACATCTGCTTCCCCAACATTTTGAGGCAGGAAACATCCCATAACTGCTGGATCTGATCTAAAATAGATTTATTATAGTTAGAGACAATCTCCTCATCCTTCTTAGATCTTGGAAGATCTGGGTCTATGTTCCTGTGTAATATAGCCCCACCATTGAAGTTTTTGGCTCTTCCCCTTGTTAAAAATTCTTTGAAAGTGGGGGGGGGGCAGTTAAGATTTTGATTTTTATGTCTAAATCATGGGCTTTCCTGGGCCAGTAGAAAATTTCCCAGAACTAAGATAGTTGTTGGGATTCAGGATGCTCTTTGATACTATTATTTTATTCAATTTAAAGTGATCTTGAGGAACAAAACAGAAGGCAGATAACAAGGCTCAGAGTTGCATTTTGGGGAGAAGCATGGACAAGAGTCACCTTGTCATAAAATAAAAAGGAATGTAGATCAGGGCTGATAGCAGACTAGGGTGCTAGCCTCAAAGTGAGGTCTGGCGGTCTACCATATTGCCAATATGTGTTTTTTATTGTTTTGATTATACACCGCCCAGAGTCACACTCATGAGATGGGCAGAAGTATACAGTATATATATGTATATGTATATGTATATACACACTGTATGTGTATATACATACTGTGTGTGTCTGTGTGTGTATTAAATAAATGAGTTGAGGGCTTTTCCTATCTATGTAATCATTCATGACTGTTGATGCACCTTTCCTATCTCCTACAGAATCCTTTGCAAATCGGGTCTCTCAGTTGTTTTGCCTGGTTTTCCAGTGATCACCTTTATTAGGTATTTTAAAAAGAAACTTTGTTTCAGATTTCCATTGTCTTAGTTAACCTTTCAGTGGATTGCTATTTTTTCCCATGACACCCTACATTAGTATTTTCCAGTCTTGACAACTTGAAGATTTCTGACAGTTGAAGTTGCAAGGTTGAAGAACACTGCTCTACATGTTCAGCATGCTCTTGGGCCACTTTAAGATAAGGAGCAACTGAACAGGCAAGACATTTTCAGCTCTTGGCAGTGAAGTAGCCTGCCAAGGAACAAGCTAGTTTAGTCAGGTAAATAAAGTTAGCTAACTTCTGAAAAGGAATAGATGGACCCCAAGAGATCTTTTGGAAAATAATCCATTTCTTGCCTAAGCTACTGTTACATCACAGAGCCAATCCTGAGAAGATCCTGACCCCAGAACTCCTGCATGAGATCCTACCTTTTTACATTTGCAGAGCATTTATTTTCACTATCATAAAAGGCACTGGACTTGACTATGCCTGGATTCATACGTAATTGCTTGGACTTCACTCCCATGTGGCTGCTTGAGAGGTGCTCCTGACCATTTCCTTTCATGATCACAAACAAAATTGGTGGTGGCAGCTGCTCTTTGTAAATTTTACTTTTAATTAATTAGAATGCTCAAGTACTAAATAGACTGGTGCAGGGAGGAGGTTAGACAAAGAGAGATGAAACAGGGTGAAAGCTTAGCAGGTTTATCTCCAAGATGTTCATTCCAGAAATCTCTAAAATGAAGGCAAAGGACTGAAATGTAGGCTGACCCAAGATATTTTTCCGGTAGCCAGGAGAAATAGCTGCTGTCTGAGGCACGAGCAAGATCCCTCATAGCCAAATGGTAGGGCTGGCCCTAAGCACAGAGCAAAACAGGAATTTCTGTAGGATCTGCCAGGCATAGAGAAGTGCCTTGCCGTTTTGTTGTCAGCATATACATTGCACCATACAGTACGGTGGATTGTGAGACTTGAGCTCCAGATTCTGTTGAATCATAAAACTCATTGCAAAACCTTATACTGACTTTCAGCCTTAGCCTGTAGGGATTTGCTGAAAATGCAATGCACCCAGGGGAAAATAAACAATGTGTACTGTCCTGAACTTCTTGGAGAAAGGGAGAGATAGAAATATAAGAAAATAGTAGGCACTTAAAATGTTGACATTCAAACTTCTTCTTTTGAGAGGAGCTCTTTCTCTCCTTAAAGCAAAAAGAAAGGGGACCAAAATCCTAAAGCCAGTCCTAAATCAAAATGCCACAAGAGTCTACAAGCTTTCAAAGCTTCCAGCATTGTTCTTCTGGCAAGGATTTGGGAAGAACTATAAAAATCCGAACATTAGGACAGTTGACACTTAAGAGTTGGTCTTAAGAAGGAAACTGCAAACAATTGGAAAAAAAGACAATTGACTATCTTCACTTAAAGAACATCAGAAAGGTCCAGGGATCCACAGCAAGTATCCTCCTCTCTGAAACTATTCCTTACCTGTTTAGGGTCACATTCCTTACTGTTGGTCCAGCTTCATTTGTGATGGACCTGGAAATAAAGGAAGGAGATATCCCATAGGTTCACCTATGGCAGACCAGAGTCACCTCAGAGAACCACCCATTGATCTGGAATGTTCTTTCTGTCTTTAGGACAACTTGGCTGCTCATATTTCTAGGACCTTATAACTTAATTTAGAGAAAAAGGCCCCACAGATTGCATCAGACCTTGGTTGGAAATTGAAGGCTATTTGTCACTCGCAAACATCTAACTCAGCCAGAAGTAGATCAGGCTCTCTGTATGACTCTCTAGTGTGGCCTTAAAACTGGCGGGGAATTGAAAGATTTATTTTGTAGACCTGAACTGATCAAAGCCTGCCTATTGTGGTTAATTGTGAAGGGGGTTTGGAAGGTCTAAGAGGCCACTGGGAACCCAGAGGCTTTTTCACCAGCCTTTGAAACACCACTTGGTTTCAGGGTCACAAGTTAGCATTCGTTTTCTAAACCACTGTGGAGAAATGGTGTCCAAGTCATGAGGGCACGTGTCATATACTAAATACACAAATGCCTCACGTTAGGATGTAGATAAGATCCAGTCTATCTACGTATTGATATGGGCTGGGGGGCATTACCTTGGCTTCATCCTTCAAATTTCATTCTGGGTTATGATCTAAATAGGGTTTTTACATGTACCATAAGTAAGTATATAAGCCGTTTTCCACATGAAGGTTGTATTCCTCTATGAAATATTCCTGTTTTATGTTCCTATGTGGTGATTAGACTTCTACGATTTTCCTTCAATATGTGTTTTATTTTTCTATCTTTCTTTTAGCTCAGAGGAACATACACAATAACTATTCTTAATATAATCCTTAGACAGGATATACAAGATCGAACAGGAGGTCATTGTGATATTAACATCCAAGAGCCCAATGTATACCCTAGTTCTCTCTCTCTTTGCATGTAGACAAGTAGGACCACAGGACTTCTGAAAACACGAGAAGCAGCTGGAGCCCCAAATCAGATAAGAACAGGCAATGGAAGTTGGAGTTTCAATTAAACAATTGAGTCACTGTCCTGGATGGTGAGCTATCTGATTGCAATATGGTTTTGGCTAACTTTCTCCAACTGGTACAGCTAACAGTTTGGGATTACAAAAAACAAGGTAGCCATTAGATAGCAAGAAAGAGCTTTCTATAGCTTTGTTACTATCTAATGGTTCTGTAGATTGTTGTACCCAGATCTGGTAGCCCTTCCAAAAGAATACATTCCAGATGTGTCGGGGTTACCACTCCCAGAATTTATAGCAAGCATTGACAGATACAAAAGCTCATCTTTAAAGCCACATAAATCAACCTATAGGATATGGATAGACTGCTGAACAAGCAAGCCAATAACAGTTAGTTGAACAGATAACCCAGTAACTCATACTAGGCTCAGGAACTAGGCCAATGATGATACATCATGGTCAAGCAGAAGGTGAAGCACTACATCAAATCCAGAGTTTAGGATCGATGTATAAATCAAAAGCTGGGACTGCAGTAAGAAGATGGCAAATCAGTAGCCCAGAACAATTGAAATGTTATTTCAGTGGTTTGGGGATACTGAATGTTATCTTCAATATCTAAACAGCATGTTCAGTAAAGTGGAGCCTGGAACTAAATGTGTTTAAGCCTGAGTTCCTAAATCCCTCTTTCACATAAAAAGTGAAGTAGTATATGCTCCCTGAACAGAGACATCTGGAAACGGATTTGCTTTGTATGCAGGCCTCAGATTGGACAGGGTGTCAGCTTCCTTCTTGGAATGAGGATTCAGCGTCTCAAGAAGCTGTGATTGGGACTCATCTTGCATGTCTCCAAGAAGAAATTTTCTTGACATTTCAGTTCCTATTCCAAAGAGGAATCTTCTTGGGGGTGTCCAACAGATAGATACATCTCCCTAACAGCAGAGAAATTCTACCTCTTTGTATATAGAAGAGGAATGATGCATTGTTTTAGAAAATATGTTTTGTTTACTAAGATATTGAGTAATGGTTATTCTGTCTGTAGTGTTCGATAGCACTGAATCTGGGCCTGCTAAATCCTTACTATCCTTGCAGTTAACTATTCAGACAATTTTGGATTTTCTGCTATTCCCTTTGGCAGCACCATTCACCCTCCCTTTCAGCCAAACTTCCGGTTACTTCAACTTTCCCTTAAAAAAGAAAAAAAAAATTAAAATGCTCCCATGCTGTCCTGATGAATGGGATTGTACTGTTACCAGCATGCATTTTGCTAGCAAAACTCCAATTTACTTGGTCAGGGTCCTTTCATGGCTGGGCTTAAAGGCTGCAGTTGCCATAGTAACAAAAGTTAGTTACCTAAGTGACAGTGCTCTTCTAATGTTCCAGGAGACACCCTTGAACTTGGTTTATAACAGCGTCATTCACAATGGACGCAACTGGGTAATACACATATTTTCACTATGTAACGAACATTTATTTTCCTCTATGAGAATGAGACACCTTTGAACTTTTGTTTAAGCATAACACCATAGATAGACAGACAGACAGACAGACAGATAGATATAAAATATACCCTCCAAGACTGTGAATTTTTGTTCCTATAAGCTTAACAACAGATTTGAGTACATAATCTAGGTAGGAAATGAACACCACACAAGAGAATATCTCCATAGGGATTTGACAACATCAAAGCTTTAAGACACACATCCCCAGCCCCCATTTGCAGAATGAGCAATAACCTGCCCCAGAGGCCTTTGTTGTTTATTTGTTTAGTCGCTTCTGACTCTTCATGACTTCATGGACCAGCCCACACCAGAGCTTCCTGTCAGTCGTCAACACCCTCAGCTCCCCCAGGGACGAGTCCGTCACCTCTAGAATATCATCCATCCACCTTGCCCTTGGTCGGCCCCTCTTCCTTTTGCCCTCCACTCTCCCTAGCATCAGCATCTTCTCCAGGGTGTCCTGACTTCTCATTGTGTGGCCAAAGTATTTCAGTTTTGCCTTTAATATCATTCCCTCAAGTGAGCAGTCTGGCTTTATTTCCTGGAGGATGGACTGGTTTGATCTTCTTGCAGTCCAAGGCACTTTCAGAATTTTCCTCCAACACAGTTCAAAAGCATCGATCTTCCTTCTCTCAGCCTTCCTTATGGTCCAGCTCTCGCAGCCATATGTTACTATGGGGAACACCATTGCTTTAACTATGCGGACCTTTGTTGTCAGTGTGATGTCTCTGCTCTTAACTATTTTATCGAGATTTGTCATTGCTCTTCTCCCAAGGATTAAACGTCTTCTGATTTCCTGACTGCAGTCAGCATCTGCAGTAATCTTTGCACCTAGAAATACAAAGTCTTTCACTGCTTCTACATTTTCTCCCTCTATTTGCCAGTTATCAATCAAGCTGGTTGCCATAATCTTGGTTTTTTTGAGGTTTAGCTGCAAGCCAGCTTTTGCACTTTCTTCTTTCACCTTCATCATAAGGCTCCTCAGTTCCTCTTCACTTTCAGCCATCAAAGTAGTATCATCTGCATATTCGAGATTGTTAATGTTTCTTCCAGCGATTTTAACTCCAGCTTTGGATTCCTCAAGCCCAGCATGTCGCATGATGTGTTCTGCATACAAGTTGAATAGGTAGGGTGAGAGTATACAGCCCTGCCGTACTCCTTTCCCAATCTTAAACCAGTCCGTTGTTCTGTGGTCTGTTCTTACTGTTGCTACTTGGTCATTATACAGATTCTTCAGGAGGCAGACAAGATGACTTGGTATCCCCATACTGCTAAGAACTTGCCACAATTTGTTATGGTCCACACAGTCAAAGGCTTTAGAATAGTCAATAAAACAGAAATAGATGTTTTTCTGAAACTCCCTGGCTTTTTCCATTATCCAGTGGATATTGGCAATTTGGTCCCTAGTTCCTCTGCCTTTTCTAAACCCAGCTTGTGCATCTGGCAATTCTCGCTCCATGAATTGCTGAAGTCTACCTTGCAGGATCTTGAGCATTACCTTACTGGCATGTGAAATGAGTGCCACTGTTCGATAGTTTGAACATTCTTTAGTGTTTCCCTTTTTTGGTATGGGGATATAAGTTGATTTTTTCCAGTCTGATGGCCATTCTTGTGTTTTCCAAATTTGCTGGCATATAGTATGCATTACCTTGACAGCATCATCTCGCAAGATTTTGAACAGTTCAGCTGGGATGCCGTCGTCTCCTGCTGCCTTGTTATTAGCAATGCTTCTTAAGGCCCATTCAACCTCACTCTTCAGGATGTCTGGCTCTAGCTCACTGACCACACCGTCAAAGCTATCCCCGATATTGTTATCCTTCCTATACAGGTCTTCCATATATTCTTGCCACCTTTTCTTGATCTCTTCTTCTTCTGTTAGGTCCTTGCCATCTTTGTTTTTGATCATACCCATTTTGGCCTGGAATTTACCTCCGATGTTTCTAATTTTCTGGAAGAGGTCTCTTGTCCTTCCTATTCTATTGTCTTCTTCCACTTCCGCGCATTGCTTGTTTAAAAATAATTCCTTGTCTCTTCTGGCTAATCTCTGGAATTTTGCATTTAATTGGGCATATCTCCCCCTATCAGTGTTGCCTTTTCCTTTCCTTCTTTCTTGGGCTACTTCTAGTGTCTCAGCAGACAGCCATTTTGCCTTCTTGGTTTTCTCTTTCTTTGGGATGTATTTTGTTGCTGCCTCCTGAACAATCTTGCGAACTTCTGTCCATAGTTCTTCCGGGACCCTATCTACTAAGTCCAGTCCCTTAAATCGATTCTTCACCTCCACTGCATATTCCTTAGGGATATTAGCGAGCTCATATCTAGCTGATCCGTGGGTCTTACCTAATCTCTTTAGTCTGATCCTAAATTGTGGAAGAAGTAGTTCGTGATCTGAACTACAGTCAGCTCCAGGCCTTGTTTTTACCAACTGTACAGATGTCCCCCACCTTTGGCTGCAAAGGATGTAGTCAATCTGATTTCGGTGTCGTCCATCTGGGGAAGTCCATGTATAAAGCCGTCTCTTAGGTTGTTGGAAGAGAGTGTTTGTTATGCAGAGTGAGTTGTCTTGGCAAAATTCTATCAGCCTATGTCCTGCTTCGTTTTGTTCTCCCAGGCCATGCTTACCTGTAATTCCAGGTGTCATTTGACTGCCCACCTTAGCATTCCAGTCTCCCGTGATGAAAATAACATCTCTTTTAGGCGTGTTGTCCAGTAGGTGCTGTAGATCCTCATAGAACTGCTCTACATCAGCTTCTTCAGCATCTGTGGTTGGGGCGTATATTTGGATCACTGTGATGTTAGATGGCTTGCCCTGAATTCGAATTGAGATCATTCTATCGTTTTTTGGATTGTATCCATGCACTGCTTTAGCCACTTTACTATTAATTAGGAAGGCTACTCCATTTCTTCTGTGGTCCTCTTGTCCACAATAGTAGTTCTGGTGGTCATTTGATGTGAAGTGGCCCATTCCAGTCCATTTCAGTTCACTGATGCCCAAAATGTCTATCTTTAATCTTGACATCTCACCAATAACCACATCCAATTTGCCCTGGCTCATAGATCTTACATTCCAGGTTCCAATGGTGTGTTGATCCTTAGAACATCGGATTCGCCGTTCACCGCCAGCACCATCGGCTGCTAGCCGTCCTTTCAGCTTTGAGCTAGCTGTGTCATCACATCTGGGGCTAGTTGAACTCATCCTCTGTTCCTCCCCAGTAGCATTTTGACCATCTTCCGACCTGGGGGTCTCACCTTCCAATAGTATACCGACATATCTCTGGTTGTACTGATCCATTTAGTTTTCACGGCAAGAATACTGGGGTGGGTTGCCATTACCTTCCCCAGGGATCGCATTTAGTCTGACCTCTCTGTCATGACCTTCCCGTCTTGGGTGGCCCTTCACGGTTTAGCTCATGGCATCATTGAGGTGCTCAAGCTCCAGCACCACAACAAGGTAACGATCCTTTGCTGAAGAGGCCTAGAGACATAGAATCCAGCAAAGAGTTTATAGGAAAAAACATCATAATTAAGGTAATCCAGACTTCTAAGAAGGCTTCATCTGATCCAGCTGAAGTTCAGAATTTCCAAAATGTTTTCCAAAACCACTACATTAAAAAAAAAAAAAAACTGGCTATCACCAAAAAAAAGAAAAAGGGTTGTTTAGCATTTAACTGCTTCCAGTTATAGGTTTAAAAGCTGGAAGCTCTTCCTTCTCGCTCGAATATTGCTGGGGCTGAAAGCAAAACCTACAGAACTAACAGCAAAACCTGGGCTATTCAGATTGTTCATATCTGAGTACACCATTCCCAAGGTGTTCCTCCAAACAGTATGTCTTTCTGTTCTTTGCCTCTTGGTGGGATGGTGTCCACATTCTCAAAAACGTGAGGCCATGCTTCTGGGTTGGAGTCAGAGGCAGCAGCGGAGGGTCCACCATGCTCCAGGGCTAGGCCCTGGCTCCGTGAATCAGACTTCCAGGCTCTTAACACAGCTCCAGTTCTTCCTGCCTCTTCTCAGAAGAGGACCTCTTCCATGAGGCTCATGACAAGCAGAAGATGACCAAGTGCAGGAGAGTTGGCTTGAAATAGGTGGTGAAATTCTTAGCTAAAGAAACAAGGATTGTATTTCTTTGTATTTATGTTATGCTTGGTATGTTTCAACCTGTAATAACATTTGTTAAGAATAGATTTTTCAGTGCAGGAATTTAGACTATTCAAGATAAGAATAAAATAAAATTCCAGATGATCCTGTCTGTCTGTCTGTCTGTCTGTCTTTAATTAAAACAAGAGTGTTTCCACAGTTGCTTTTTTACTGAATTGGGTAAGCATTCATGTTACATTTTGTAGTGAGGCTACAATCCTGCAGAGGATACCCTAGGGTGTAGGACTGAGGTTCCTCCCTCTGAGGTTGAAGAGAGAAAGAGATCTCAGAGGAGAAATCTTCCTTTGAAAACACATCTGCCCACACCAGCCTCTGAGACCAGTCTTTCCCGACTTCCCCTGGTTCCTTGGAAAGGGTCAGAAGAAGGCATTATGCAAGATTGGCTGTATAACCATGAAAGCAGATAGGACCACAGCAGCAGTTAGAAATGTATTTCTTCTCCTTGGTTAAAATTGCTGTGTGGAGTCAAAGAAGTGGCTGAGATGGGGAAAACAAAGCTGCAATTGCTTTGCTTCGCTCACTTCTGTCCTGCTGGCAGAAACATTGACCATCACAATGGCCTTTCTGATGCTGGAGTTCTCCTCTCAATCCCTCATATTGATCCTATTGCTCTGATTGTTTCATTTCAATATTCCCAACTGAAATTACACTACAGGAAGCATAAATGCTAGGGGTGGGATGGGGGAACAGACCAATTATTTGGGGGGGGTGTTATTTTTTAAAATATTTTGGCAGGTCTAATCATCTATGTTTCTCAATTAGTTTACAGCATGTGATGGAGCAGGCACAAATAATTGGTGGTTGATGCAATGTCTAGATTGTTCAGGCATTGAACAATCAGCATCCAATGTGATCTCCAGGAACAGATGCCCAACCAGAGCTGGCAGTTAATTAAAAGCACCATGTACTTAAATGATTAACTAATCACAGCGTGGCGGCATTCAACAGAAAACCTTCTCTGTTGGAACTGGTAGAGAGACTCCTAATGTCTGCCTTCGGGGTACCCTGCTTACCATAGTTTGTTCCTATACCACCAGGAGAGACACACACAAGTGGTTAGTCTCTCCAGTTTCATTAAACTGCTGCTTAGTTAGAACTGAGGTTCAGACAACTACATAAATATCACCCTATCACATGCAAGACTAGTTCATCACTCTAGACACCCTGCAAAATAAAATCCAGGTAATAGACTCAATAACTCTAAAAAATGCACAACTAATTCTTAATGAGAACCAATCTGTGTAGTGGTTAAAGACACCAGGCTAGAAACTGGGAGACTGTGACTTCCAGTCTTGCCTTGTGCATGAAGGCAGCTGGGTGACTTTGGGGCACTTACTCTCTCAGCCCTAGGAAGAAGAAGGCCAGGGCAAACCACCTCCAAAAATGTTGTCAGGAAAACTGACTTGTCCAGGCAGTTACCAGGACTCAAGACTGACTTGAGGGCATGAAATAAAGTAAGTTGCTCAAAACTCTAACAGGGAAGTCTGATGCCATTTTCTTCCTTGTGTGGATGACCTTCTACAATGCCTCTCTTAGCCTGCTCCTCTCCAGATGTATTAGATTTCAGTGCCCATGATTTCTAGACCACACACACAGCTGACCCATCTGGAAAGCATCAGATGGTAGAAGACTGATAACATGTAGTTTAAGACTATCTGCAGATTTTCCAGTAGGAGATGGTAGACCGCATTTGGATTCTCTTACTTCTCTAGACAACTTTCTTCAAGGTCAGGAGGCAGCCTTGTTAAATAATATTCTTTGGCCTCTAGAGCAAAAAAGGGCATAGTAGTGATGTGATGACCTCTGTTAACAGACAGATCCCAAGATGTTGACCCCACTTTTAATTTTGCAGGGGGGGCAGGCGGGAGGGATATATATGCACAGGTGCTGTAATTCAACAGAGTTGATTCAGACCTAGTGGAGGTCACTTGTTATGTGCTTTTAAAAATGGGAAAATCAGACAGCTGGATTTTTGTGGTTTGCTACTCAACGTTAGTGGCTTGATCTGGGGCAGGGGAGGCTGCAAAATGAGTTTCAGGGGAGGGCGCGAAATCTTTGGGCTCTGGGTCGCCCATCCAGTTTGCTCTGAATTCTTTGGCCTCACCCTAGCACTGAAAGGCAGCAGCTTATAGCTTGAACTTCATATTTATTTTAAAAAGTTCCTTTCTGGTTCCATAATATAACAAGGTGAAGGAGGAGATTTGGTAGAAGAAGCCCTGCTGCTTTGTTTGTATTGCTCTAGGAGGAGACATGTGGCCGGCCGGCCAGTGAAGGAACTTTATTGCCTCGTCCCTGAGATGCAACAAAGTTGTGATGGTGCCGTATCTCATCCAATTGATTAGCAGCTATTTGACAGGCCTCCTTGAAAGATGGATGAGCAGAAGCAGAATGAACTAATTCAGAATAAGTGAGCTTTTTTTAATCCACTGTGTTTGTTTATCTTAGCGTTTGGTGTTGAGCCATCTTTCCTTTTTTTCCTGAACTCCTTTCATCAGACATAACAGCTGGCTTGTGCGCTGAAAAAAAACACTAATAGAAAATCAATGTTTGCCCAACAGAGAAGGAGAAAACCACTGAATTAGCCATGAAAGAACTTTATAATTTCAACTCTTCAGACAAAAGGGACTGAAGTAAATTGTGGAAGGTGCTTGAGCACTGGCACTTAATGTCTGAAGGCTCAAGGAACACAGAAAATAAACTCGCAGCTATAAAACAAGTATATTTGAGGGTCATACCATGTTTGTCATAGGAATCCCAGCTCCTTCTGACTCGTAGGAACCAGTAGAACTAAGTCAATCCAACAACACAAAGATGTCTTCTGGCTCATGATACTATCATGCAAATCCTAATTGAATTGGGATGGGGGGCAACTATCTGGAATTCATATAATTAAAGGCTTAAAAATAGGTTCAGGAGGTAATATTTTTATGGTTAGCAGACACATTTGAGATTTGAAGAGTAAGATATGGATCCTCTTCTGTTGGGGGGAGGAGAGCTTGTCCATTCACCAGATAGTAGCCGAATTATGTACAGCCATTTATAAACCACTAATTTATTAGGAGTGATCAGCTCCAATCTAAATTATCCAAGCAGTTTATATTGTCAGTCAGATCTAATCTGATGCTTTGAACTGATTCAGACAACTAGAAGTAGCCCAAGAAAGAAGGAAAGCAAAAGGCAACAATGATAGGGGGAGATATGCCCAATTAAATGCAAAATTCCAGAGGTTAGCCAGAAGAGATAAGGAATTATTTTTAAACAAGCAATGTGCGGAAGTGGAAGAAGACAATAGAATAGGAAGGACAAGAGACCTCTTCCAGAAAATTAGAAACATTGGAGGTAAATTCCAGGCAAAAATGGGTATGATCAAAAACAAAGATGGCAAGGACCTAACAGAAGAAGAAGAGATCAAGAAAAGGTGGCAAGAATATACGGAAGACCTGTATAGGAAGGATAACAATATTGGGAATAGCTTTGACAGTGTGGTCAGTGAGCTAGAGCCAGACATCCTGAAGAGTGAGGTTGAGTGGGCCTTAAGAAGCATTGCTAATAACAAGGCAACAGGAGACGACGGCATCCCAGCTGAACTGTTCAAAATCTTGCAAGATGATGCTGTCAAGGTAATGCATGCTATATGCCAGCAAATTTGGAAAACACAAGAATGGCCATCAGACTGGAAAAAATCAACTTATATCCCCATACCAAAAAAGGGAAACACTAAAGAATGTTCAAACTATCGAACAGTGGCACTCATTTCACATGCCAGTAAGGTAATGCTCAAGATCCTGCAAGGTAGACTTCAGCAGTTCATGGAGCGAGAATTGCCAGATGTACAAGCTGGGTTTAGAAAAGGCAGAGGAACTAGAGACCAAATTGCCAATATCCGCTGGATAATGGAAAAAGCCAGGGAGTTTCAGAAAAACATCTATTTCTGTTTTATTGACTATTCTAAAGCCTTTGACTGTGTGGACCATAACAAATTGTGGCAAGTTCTTAGTGGTATGGGGATACCAAGTCATCTTGTCTGCCTCCTGAAGAATCTGTATAACGACCAAGTAGCAACAGTAAGAACAGACCACGGAACAACAGACTGGTTTAAGATTGGGAAAGGAGTACGGCAGGGCTGTATACTCTCACCCTACCTATTCAACTTGTATGCAGAACACATCATGCGACAAGCTGGCCTTGAGGAATCCAAGGCTGGAGTTAAAATCTCTGGAAGAAACATTAACAATCTCAGATATGCAGATGATACCACTTTGATGGCTGAAAGTGAAGAGGAACTGAGGAGCCTTATGATGAAGGTGAAAGAAGAAAGTGCAAAAGCTGGTTTGCAGCTAAACCTCAAAAAAACCAAGATTATGGCAACCAGCTTGACTGATAACTGGCAAATAGAGGGAGAAAATGTAGAAGCAGTGAAAGTCTTTGTATTCCTAGGTGCAAAGATTACTGCAGATGCTGACTGCAGTCAGGAAATCAGAAGACGCTTAATCCTTGGGAGAAGAGCAATGACCAATCTTGATAAAATAGTTAAGAGCAGAGACATCACACTGACAACAAAGGCCCGCATAGTTAAAGCAATGGTGTTCCCTGTAGTAACATATGGCTGCGAGAGCTGGACCATAAGGAAGGCTGAGCGAAGGAAGATCGATGCTTTTGAACTGTGGTGTTGGAGGAAAATTCTGAGAGTGCCTTGGACTGCAAGAAGATCCAACCAGTCCATCCTCCAGGAAATAAAGCCAGACTGCTCACTTGAGGGAATGATATTAAAGGCAAAACTGAAATACTTTGGCCACATAATGAGAAGACAGGACACCCTGGAGAAGATGCTGATGCTAGGGAGAGTGGAAGGCAAAAGGAAGAGGGGCCGACCAAGGGCAAGATGGATGGATGATATTCTAGAGGTGACGGACTCGTCCCTGGGGGAGCTGGGGGTGTTGACGACCGACAGGAAGCTCTGGCGTGGGCTGGTCCATGAAGTCACGAAGAGTCGGAAGCGACTAAACGAATAAACAACAACAGACAACATGGCTGGCTGGGTAATTCTGGGAGTTGAAGTCGACACAAGTTGCCAAGGTTGAGAAACACTTGTCTAGATGATTGGACCAGAGGACTCATCCAATCTGGTCATCTAGAGGACGTTTTCCACAGTCCCTTGAATTCTGCAAAAAATCTTGCAATGTTCCTTTGAGAGAAGTGGAAACTGGGGACCCTCTTACCCCTAGTGTGGGAAAAACTGTCTTCCACTCACACTAGGATAACACAAGACTGAAACTCTGGTAGCCATTTACTAGGGAGGAGATTGGTTGATTGATTGATTATGTGCCCTCAAGTTGGTGTTCATTCCAAGCAACCACAGATATATTTTCTCCAGGACAATCTGCCTCAACCTGTTCCTTTAGGTCTCTCAACAGTGCAACCATCATCATTGTAATCTACCTTGCTGCTGGTCATCATCTTCTTCCCTTTCCTTCCATCTTTCCCAGCATTATGGACTTCTCAAAAGAGTGGGATCTTCACATAAAGTATCCAATAAACAATAATTTGAGCCTGGTCATTCGAGGATCTAGTGAGAACATTGGGTTGATTTGTTCAAAGTTTCATTTGAACATTGGAATTTTCTTGTCTTTCCATGATATTCTCAGAAGTCTTTTCCAACATGGAAGTTCAACAATATCAATACTCTTTCTATCCTGCTTCTTCAAAGTCCAGGGAGGAGAAACCATGGAGGATGACACCATCATGACAAGATTTGAAATCAAACCTCCAGCTTCCCATTCAAGATAATAAGGAAAAGAATTCTCTAAATAAAGCTGACCCCATTTTGCCATCTGAAGAGGAAGCATTGTGAATTTATTCAATCCAGGGCTGATTTCTATTGCAAGCAACATAGATGTATTTTAATAAGATAATGTGCATGTCTGAAAGCAATGTTTAAGGAAACCCATTCAGCTCTGAAAATAAATATCAGCTTTAATGGTAGTTCCTTTCCTCCAATTTTCCTCCTTCCCTTTTTACCACAATGTATCTCTGCTGGCATGTCTTGCTAACCACTAATTTTTTAACCAGATGGAGCTCCCTCTTTGTAGAGGAAAACTAAAGCTGCCTTTGTGACACTAATATGTCTTTAAAATAAAACAAAGCAAAAAGAGAGAGAGAAAGAGAAGTAGCTTAAGGATTTCACTCTTCACTTAGTGCCAAATTCAGTTTGGTATTATTTATATAGATTAACTCCAGAAAGAGGAAATTGCTGGTCTAATTCAAGGCCAGAAAGAGTTGGTGCCTTTAGAAACTGCATTAGAGCATGCCAAATTAAGCTGGTTTTCTAAAGACAGGCAGTTCTCTTTGGATTTTCATTAATTTATTTGGTGTGTAATTAGTTGAAAAATTAGACATGGAGCTAATAGAAACTTCTCTGAATTGGTTGGGACATATTCATCTTGGCCTAACCCCCTTCTGGGTGAACAAACCTCTAATTAAGGAAGGAATAGTCAATATATTTATGTAATTTGCTGCACTGAGTTCATTGAAATTCAGGGCAAATGCCTATTTCCACAAGAATTCTGGTCCCAATATAGGGATTTGTTTAAAAAGTAGACGTTAAATCCCATTTATCTCAGGCATAAGTAAGCGTGATTTATTTAGCTGTCTGGATTAAATATTCTGGGTGGATATTATTAATATCCTCATTTATGTCTCATCTTTCTTCAGTAAGTTTATGGCTGTGTAACGAGAGAGTTATCCCGTTTTATTTCATACCACGCTTTGCAATACTTGCTCAAAGCTATTCAGGAAACATCTAAGAGACTTTGAATGCAGGCCAACACCACCCCCTGCCCTCCTCAATTTAGCTTTAACACGCTCCCTGCTACAATTGACTGTCAGCTGTAGCTTTGATACGGATGGAAGATTAAAATGAGAGGAAATCAGATCCATTTCCCCAAATTGAGACGTTCTTCTGCTTTTTCTCCAGGAGGGAATAGCACCTCTTCTAGTTTCCAGGCATTGCTGCCACCTAGTGGCAAACCGATGACATTTCTCAGAGAAGAAGTTAAAGGGAAGCCATATTGCAGAGGAGTGAAGGGCAGAAACAGGTACCGTTTGTTTGTTTGTTTGTTTATTTATTATCCTGCCTTTATTATTTTTTATAAATAACTCAAGGCGGCAAACATACCTAATACTCCTTCCTCCTCTTATTTTCCCCCCAACAACCACCCTGTGAAGTGAGTTGGGCTGAGAGAGAGAGGCTGGCCCAAGGTCACCCAGCCGGCTTTCATGCCTAAGGCAGGACTAGAACTCTCCTACTACGCCTGATTGGCTCTTGGGCTGAGAGAGAGGGACTGGCCCAAGGGCACCCAGCCGGCTTTCATGCCTAAGGCAGGACTAGAACTCTCCTACTACGCCTGATTGGCTCTTGGGCTGAGAGAGAGGGACTGGCCCAAGGGCACCCAGCCGGCTTTCATGCCTAAGGCAGGACTAGAACTCTCCTACTACGCCTGATTGGCTCTTGGGCTGAGAGAGAGGGACTGGCCCAAGGGCACCCAGCCGGCTTTCATGCCTAAGGCAGGACTAGAACTCTCCTACTACGCCTGATTGGCTCTTGGGCTGAGAGAGAGGGACTGGCCCAAGGGCACCCAGCCAGCTTTCATGCCTAAGGGGACTAGAATTCACAGACTCCTGGTTTCCAGCCCAGCTCCTTAACCACTAGACCAAACTGGCTCTCCATACTTGGTTTCAGGATCCAAATTTCATCATAAGTAGACCAGCTGCAGAATGAACACGTACAACTTGCCTACAATGCCTATAAAGACTTATGAATGCACAACTGGTGGGAGGTACTGTGTCAAGCCCACTGACCTCTTACCATCTGTGCATTCCATGAAAGCCAGAGGCATATGTCACATACATTCATCTGACTATATACACAGATACAATTTGTAAATTTCTTCTGAATTCTACAGAAAGAGCTCATGAGTTTATGGATTGGTGGTTAAGGTTATAGTGTAAATGAAAGTGAGTGAAGAAGGAAATTTCTTTATTCATATTCTTGAATATATTGCATGAACAGAGCTTGTGAAAGTGTGTGTGTTTGTGTGTGCATGCAAGTATATGAATTCAATCTATTTCATGTTTTAACTTGCCCACCTCAATTTGGAACTTCAAAATGCTAAATATGTAGTCTACATTGGTTCGATTTATACATTATAGTTAGCCATAACATCATTTGTTGGATTTATGGCTTGGTATAAACTGTGAACTCAACCAATTGGGTTTATTCAACAAACCATGGTTAAACACACCATGATGTAGCATGAAGTAAGCCTAGCCACTGACTCAGAACAGCTTTTTAGCATTTCAAGCAAATATTTTTCCAGCCCTAAAAGATGCTGGAGGGGCTGACCTGGAGATCTTCTACAGGAAAACATGTGCTGTTCTGTGGAATTACAGCCTTTTCTCAGCTTTAATCATAATAGTGATTCAAACCAACTTCATAAAGTATGCAAAAGAAAGAAAAAGAAAGAAAGAAAGAAAGAAAGAAAGAAAAGAAAAGAAAAAAAGAATGGAAAGGGAAGGGAAGAAAACATATGCTTTCCACCCTTCTTTCTACTGAGAAATTGTCATCCTATTCTTTTCCCCATCCTCTTTGGCCCTTTTTGCTCCCAGATCCAGAAATCATCACTTTTTCCATATAAGATTTCCAGTCTTCCAAAAAAATATTGTCATTTTTTCAAAAGACATAATATTTCAGAAAGATAAAAACAGTAGTCCTGTACAAGATAAGTTGACTCTTGAATCTTGAATCTTCATGGACACGCTGATGCATTTTTCTTGTCAACAATATGAAACTGGTTTGCCTTCTGGATGCTGTTTTGACCTCCCAACCAGACCTATCATCCTGGGATACCCTGGGGGTCCTCCACCCAAACATTTGCCTGGTCTGACCCTGCTTAACTTTGGGGAATCAGTCAAGTCTGGCTAGTTGCTAAGAAAACCAAAAGAACGTTAGCCACAAAAAATGACTTCCTGCAACTGAGGTTCTGTATTAGTCTATGAAAGACAATTCTTTCTATACATCCAAGAAATAATTGTACAAATACTGGTATACCACAAGGGAGTTATATTTTAAAAAGTCCTCCAGCAAAGTGCCATTCATTTGGACTAGGGGGCAGTGGGATCTGGTTTGGCAATGGCTGATCACTCTCCTTTTCCTGCTTCTACTCCTTCGCTTGCAGGCCATCCATGTTCTCTTTCCTTATTATGGTTGCAGAATTGTTTTCAGGAAATCCACAATAGAGATTGTTTTGGCAGAGTGCTTGATCTGCATGAATTAAACTGCCCATGATGCTTAATTATCTCTGACAGCTAATCACCTAATTTTGCTTTGCAAGTGACTTGTAGTCTGAGTGACAGCAGTGAGCACCAAGGCTGATTTTGTGCACTTCTCATGCATGTCTTACTAAAAAAAACCCCTCTAATTAGGATTTTGGCAAACTGGGTTTTGGGAAGAAGCAATTGAAACAGGTAAATGCAGCTCTACAAAATCTGTACCATGCAACCATGATCCAAGGAGTCATGTCACAAGAATTCAAGAACCACATTGCATTTGGAGAAGGGCAGAAGCTGAAGCATTACTGCAGTCCAGTGTGTATGTGTGTGTGTGTGTGTGTGTGTGTATGAATGAAATGTGAAATATGAATCATTCCTGTTTGTTTAAAACTGTGGACCAGACAAAATTATTGAGTATTTCTGCTGTGAAATCTCCTATGAAGTTAATGTTACTGGACGTCCTGAGCATGGAAGGGAAATGTTTCTCTACCCACTTCTTCATTATTCCTCATACTAAGATTGATATTAATCATTGACACAACCTACATTAATAATAATGGCAAGCCTCTGCTTATAGGACACACCATAGACCTCGCATATGCAGTACAATCTTTGATGAAATCAAGCTCCTTGATTCTAACTCAATGTCCAAATTGCATATTTGATTTCATTGTGCAAGCAAAGAGCTGATAACCAAAACATATTGTTTAAATCAGGAAATGAATTATCCAGACGTAAAACATCCACACAATGTCTAATAATACGTGGGATAGGCATCCATATGCACACAAATATAAACATGCACACCTTAAATTCTGCAGAGCGGTCCAAGATGGTAGAGTATTCCTACTCAATAATACCAAACCCGCCTTGGTTTGGTATTAAACTAAAACTTGAGACTAGGTCAGTGATGGGCAAATGTGATAATCTATGGTTTCTCAACAAGCATTTGGAAGGTACCACCAGGCAAAAGTCAGCTTGGTCAGACACTGTGGTGTAATAACAGACAGTGGACAGTGATAGATGGCAATTCACCGTGACACATAAGTGTTTCTTTGAAACAACGTCAAAGAACTAATTCACTTACAAAGCACAGTTTTGAGATCTTCCCCACATCCAGATTTCCTAACTTCATATGCTTAGATGTCTGTTTAATATTCCATTCAGGACAAGACATTTGGGGTTCAGTTCATATAAAAATTGTGTTATTCAGAATGTGTCTGAGCAATATGAGCTGCACAAATTTGTATAAAAATCATGATGCTGAGCAACACCAGTAAGTACTGTGGGTGGTTCATATCAGATTAAAGCTGTGTCTCTTCCAATCATCTTGGGGTGAGATGACTGGAAGAACTGTGGGTTGGATTATTCTTTTTCACATAAACCGTTAGGGGTTCTTAAGGTAACCCTACAGCTGGCTGTAATTGCACAGAGAAAGTGAAGCTGAACACATTCTTGTGGAAGATTTTCAAGGAATGCTGGAAAAGACTCCACTGAATAAGTGGCTAAATAGCATTTTGAAAACTGGGCCCAATGAAAGAACCTCCCTACACACGCATCCCTACACACACACACATACACACACACACACACACAATTGCAATCTGCCTGCCATCTAATTTTCCAAACCTCTTCTTATTTAGTTCCCTTAGGTGGCAGTAAATACAGTCTTTAGAGCTGGGAAATTCAACCTCTTGAAGCTGTCTTTAACTCAAGAGTTCCCAGGACTTGAGAGAGCAGGTCACACCAGTTCCAAACTTTCCCTTTCTTCTTTCAGAAAATGGATAGGTGATCAGTCCTCACTCATATTAGGATGAACCTAAACCAAACAAGAAATATCATTCATGAAGTATACAAGACAACGGAGCATCTAGTCAGGAGATGGTGCTTGACATTATTACCATGAGATGTATATTATAACCAGGCTGCACAACTTGTAACCCCAGGGCTGCAGACGTTCTTTATAATAGTCTCAGGTGTGCCTCCCAGCATCTGAGGTGCAAAAATCTAGACAATCACTAGGTGGGAACAAGGTAAAATACTGTACTTAACTCTTTGTGGCTATCTGGTAGCTGTCTGGAGTTTTGGTAGCCGTACCTTAGAGTCCCTATGAAAGTTCCCACTGCCACAAGTTTGTGGTATGATGAAGCATTTGTTGAGTAACACTATCTATTGGGTTTATTTGATTTAATTCTATTTTAAAGTAAAAGTAAATTAAAACGAAACCAAATTGTCCTGGCCCCATGAATGTTTTGAAGAACTAGCCCGATGTATCATTCAAAGATTACCTTTAGCCTCATCTTGAAAAAAAGCTCACACTGCCCTACATTATAAGAACATAAGAAAAACTGTTGGATCAGGCCAATGGAACCTTCTAACCTTGCATTTCTCTCTCTCTCTCTCCAAGGCCTGTAGCAAGGCCTCCAAAATTATGAGGCCTTCATTTAGGAACATCATGTCCAAGCATCTGAAGGGCTGTCACACAGACAATGGATCAGACTTTCCTGTTCTTCTAACATAGATGCTGTAGCAGCACATTTCCAAGGGTTATTTGAGCAAAGCGATTTTTGAGGCACTCTCCAATTCTCTGATTGTTAGAGGATATGAAAGACTTATCTCTAAGACCCCCAAATTGCTTTTTGTCAGAAGAGGCAATATTGAGCTAGGTGGACAATGGTTTAATCTGAAATAAGGGTGATGAAACCCTAGAGTCCCTGTGAGTAATTCAGTGCCTCTAGTTTTTCATTGAGACATTTCATAATGTTCAGTCCTGACACATTGATGGAATTGTCCAAAGACACTTTCTTTTTGCACACCTGCCCATCTCTAATACTTGGGGTCCCAAAGCAATCAGAATTATCATTCTGTCATTTGCAACTCAGCCCAGTGTTGTCTGACTATGTAGAACTAATTCCTTACTCTAGAAAGTAGAAGCTTTAAAGGTAGGTCATTAGTCAGAATAAGTAGTCATCGGCAGCCCTGGGGCTCAGCTGTATCAAGCTGCGGCAGAAGAATCCATAGGAGGAAAAAAATTCCTTCCCGTGGAGACCAGCATCAAATTAGTTTTTTGCAAACTGGAGCATCAGCTGCTTTTAATGAGACCATCACTATGCATAACCCTGCTCTCCCTGTTTGACAGTGCAGGTGCTTAAGGCTTTAGTTAACAGTTCCCAGATGAAAATGTGGGTTTGTTTTGGTTTTCTAAACCTAAAATCCTGGGTGTCTGATCTATGGAATGGCAGTATCCACAATGTGCTCCAAATCTTTGGTAGCCTAATTCTAGGGTTCAAGGCAATGCTTGCAGATACCTCCCCCTGTATACATAAAGTGTTGTGCTGAAATCTTTGAGGTTTCAGTATTTAATTTTATTTTTAAATTGATGTTTCCCAAGGGGCTGGGAATGCTTCAGAGTGAAATGTTGACCTTTGCCACCTTACATTTTTCTGCCATGGAATGCCTCCAAGCTGTAGGAGACCTCAAGACATCCTTAGTGAACAAAAATGAGTGGTGGCTTTGGTTCCATCTTCCTGGAAGTCAGGGTGTGGGGAAGATTTCATTAACCCTGCCTGGTAAGGAAGATTATCCTGGGAAGGCAGTAGAGAACAAGGGGAGGGCTGAGGTTGACCCTGGAAAAAGAGGAGATTCTGAAACAACCCAAAAAGGTGAGGAGATGAATTGGAAAGTGACCCAGCATTGAGGGAAAAGCTATGAGGAATTAAAGAAGCCTATGGACTAACTCAGTGGGGAAGGAGAGAACTTAGATGCTTAAGAAGAGCCCTGATGGATCAGGATAATGGTCCATCAAGTCCAGCATTCTATATTGAGAGAGAGACCAATCAGATATCTTCAAGAAGTTCACCAGCATGGACAAGAGGGCCATAGCTCTCCACTGTTGCTTCTTTGCAGCTGGTACTTCAGGTATGCTGTCTGTGATTTCAGACAGAGTAAACAGCCATCAAGACTTATAGCTGATCCTCCATGAATTTGTCCAGTCCTCTTTTAAAACCATATAAATTGATGTCCACCACCAACCCTGATGGCAGCAAATTCCAGCTGAACCTTGTGTTGTATAAATTACTGTAGATCTTCCTTTTCTTAGTTCCATACCTCTCCATATTTAGTTTTAACAGAAGACCTCATTTTTGAATATTGTGAGCAGGAGAAGAACATCTCTCTACCATGTCTGTACCATCTGGAAGTGAGATACTTTGTTTAGAGGCAAGAAAGAGAGTTTTGTGGAGAAGATCTTGTAAGAGAGAAAAAGAAATGTGTGACTGGAATAAGCAGACTTCACCTCCCTTTCTTTTCTAGTGTTGTCCCTAGAATAGTTTTGAGCAAGCCATCGTTATCTCAGCTTTAGCTGCTTCCTTCTATCTACGTGTATAAAGATTATATTGTTCGGCTTACCCTAAAAGAAGGATCCCAAAAATGTATGCAACAAAATATATCAAGCGTTGGTTTGTTAGGAAGCACACACTGGTTATGATGAGTGTCCTAGTGTACACTTAAAACCTGCAGTTCTTCCATCTTCCATTTTACTCAAATTGTAATTGAGTCAATCAATGGGTTTGAAAAGAGGCTTTCTGACTTCTTGATTTTGTTGTCCCTGTTTGATTTCCAGGGGGGACCTTTCCATTTACCTACCTACTGTACCCACCTAGAGGGAAAAGTGAAATTCAAGAGCATTCTTCTGTTAAACAATCTTTCTTGCCCCACCTTTCTCTTGAGCGAAGTATTATTCATTGAACAAGCTATTTCCTGGAGGTGAGGATGAATCTACTTTGTAACATTTGCATCATGTTGCATAATTCACATTCCAAAAGCTATTTTGGACCACTGGAAAGACCAGAAAAAAGTTCTTCTCACTATTTATCAACCCAAGGGGAACAATTGACACTGGGACATGTTTACAGTAGAGATGGTCATTTAGCCATGTTATTCCTTCCTCCCTTGCTTCCTACACTACAGAAGACATCTTGACGGCTTTTTCAGCAGGTAGCTGGGAAGCTTCAGACCGATAGGAAGATATAGAGCAGAAAACAGTAGCACACTGGCAGTAGCCCCTTGGCTACCTCCAACCACAAAGCAAACTCAAAAACACTACCAAGAGGAAATGGAGTGAAATGTTCAAGTACTCTGAGAATGAAGTCAAAAAACCCTCTTTCTTAGAGGAAGAGCACTTTTGAGAAATTGTAAGACAAATTTCAGTACAGCGTTAGTATGAATTATTCTCCTGACCAAAGAGCAAGCGCCATCTTTTCTAGATGAATCCAACAACAGCCAGACACTTATTCTTCAAATCACACAAGTAAACCAATAAGACAATGATTATACTTGGTTTTGCATCTCTCTTTGCACCCAACACTTAGGATTATACTGCTTCTGAGCCTGCAAATTGTTAGGAGTATGTGCAATCAGGTCTGGTCAATTCAAACATTCAAACTGATTAGGGTGGTCAATCTCAGCAAGGGTGTTATTCAGCTAGTTTGGTCTCGTTTGTGAGAACTGGCTGCTCGCTTTTTACTAGGATGTGGTGTCTCTCCACTTGGCCTTTGGTAGGACATGATGGAAAGTGCATTTCGAAGGGCAAAGAGCCATACAGTGATGCACCTGGTGATGCCAGCCAAGAAACACTGAGGATTAAACACAAGGTGGAATGCTGCCCCTCACCAATGCTCAGAGAGCAGGGTAAGACTTCCTGCTGCTCAGGAAATGGTTATTGCCTAATTTAGATAACACCCCTAAATTAAGATGTTCAAATCAGCATACACCAAAATGTTGAGCTCGACCTGACCAATTCAAACTGCTCCGGACTCTTAAAATCCATGGATGTGTAAATCCTTAGAGGTCCACATCCATTTGAATCACTTCAGATGCCTTCAGTTTAACAAATTAGATCCATGTCTGATTCATCCCATTGAACTGATTCCAACATTTGAATTGACTAAAACTTCATTGAATCGATCCAGATATCTGGATATTGACACCTGCTTAAGAAGTTGTCTTTAACTAGATACAAAACAAAAGCCAGGAATGCCACTTCTGCTCATGGAAGCCACCACTGATAGGCGTGGTCATTGAATTCCCTGTCTTTGTTGACAATCCATGTTTTGCAGGTAGAACTGACATGGGCAGAAGGTCAGGTGGGTGATACTGAATTTTGGGCTGGCTCATACTGTTCACACATACAGTTTGTGTGATGCGCTATAACCATCTGTTGACCTAAAACGTTTCTCAGTGATTTTCAGTGACTGTCAACTAAAACAGCCAATTTTTTTTTCTTCATATGACTACTTTTCTCAGTTTTTATCCCTTTTTGTCCTGCTGATCTGATTTGTTTCAATAATTCTCTCACTTGACATTCTCTCTCTCTCTCTGTCTCTCTCTCACACACACAGGAGCTGAAACCAGTACAGTAAAAGCAGCTGAGAACTACACTGAGTTTTCTCACCAAATAGGTCTTTCAGTTCTGAGACCCAACTCTGCCTTTTTGTTCTAGGAATCTACAGTTTGATACAAATTTGCATGGTCACATAATTAGATTAGGGACTGGTGCAGAGAAGGAAAAGTCTTTGCGAACCTGTGGGGCATTTTTGCTATTGAAAGAAAGATCAGCCCAATTGCTATGCCCATTTGGTACGTTTTTCAGAAAGATTTCTGTTTCCTCCTTCTGGAGAGGGGTGAACATGAGTTCAACTTCATTTATGCCCATCCCCCTATGAATTGCTGGGAGGGGGAAAAAAAGTAAGATCTGTCACCTAATTTGATATTCCTGTGTTATCCACCAGTGGCATCTGTGGTGTGTGTGTGAAAACTGGCAAGATGGCATTCTTGACAATGCAGTTAAAGCTCCACCACTTTTATATGTGTCACACACATGTGCAAAGGGGCAGGGCTTCAATCACAATGCTGCCATCTTATCTGCTTTGACCCTCTTTGCAGACACAATGTGTCTCGCATTGCACTGAGCTTTGTGTTAGTTGGGGGGAGTTACGTAGTAAGAAAAGGGACATGGCATTTTCTCTCCAGTTGGCTTACCATGTCTTGCTGATCACAGTTACCAGTTTGCACAGAAGCTGTGCAGCCCATTTCCACTCAATGCACACATTAAATCAAGGATGATTGCTTTCCCAGGCTCTTTCTGATTCTGTTGACTGCACTGTCAATGAGCTGTGAACTGCTCCTTGAAAAGAATGTTAATGGTCATTTTCATCTCTGTAGCAAGTTCCTGCAGACAGCTAAAAAACATGGAGAAAAGTAATTATGGTGAGAAGCACCAATAATATCCCTCTTTCATTAAGGTGAACCCATCTGTTTGCATTTGGAATCATATTGCTGTTACTCTTCTATTGTATCAGATGTGCCATCATAATGATTCCTTGGGATGTGTGATGATAATGCCTTCAGGTCAAGCTTGGCTCCTAATACTTCAATGCAGTTTTCTTGAGAACATTACGGAATGTAGGTGCAAATGGGGAAATTTGCACCTTAGGTGCAAATGGGAAAAGGTCCACAGTTAAACTGGAATGTTCAGTTAGTAGAGTTAGCAATGACTCCCAGTTCAAATGGTTTTAGGAGATTGACAAATCCATGGAGAACACAGCTACCCAAAATTACCACTCTTGACAACTGTATACCAGTTCCAGAATCCAAGGAGATCTTAGATACCAGTTGATGAGGCACAACAATGAAAGAGAGCTATTGTTTATGAGCTTCTTGAGTTCAGCTGGTTGGTTGCTGATGATGGATTATATATAAGTTTTGGCCTGACCTGGTAGACTTCTTCTTCTGTTCATCTCCAGATCTAGTTTGGGCTAGATGGAAAATCCATTGTGAGACCAACCAAAGAAATGCTAACTTTACTAGAACTTGGCTGATTGGGCAGCTTAGAAACCAAACAAGTAAATAGGTAAACAAATAATAGCTGCAGTTCAATATAGCCAGGCTTGTGATTCTGCTAGCAGGCATTTTTAACTATCTGGAAAATACCACAATTGACCTTGTGTATACTCCATTTTTCAGAAAGAACTATGACTGACATGTTTGACAATTTTTAAAATTAGATTCTGACTTTCTATCTCAGCAAATGCTTTGCCGCAATAGCTGAGCAACCAGCCTGCATTAAGGGAATGTTATCTTCTGACTAAGAAAATTGTGTTTATTTGTGTGTAGTTGTGCATGTGTACATGTGGGTGCCTAAACCCAAATACTCAGTCTCACAAGCTCGAGCTTAAGATAACTGATTTATTAAAGGAATAGTATGCAAATACAGAGAAAGCTGAGAATGAGCAAAAGCGCGCCAAATACAAACTTAAAAGCCTTGCCTTCAATCCAGTCCCGCCCCAAGCACCCGTCAGCCCACACCCCCTCCCAGGTGCTGGGAACCGTTACACACGCCTGGGAAAGTAACCTTGAACAGGATTGCAAACCCAAACATACATTCCACAGATCCAAAACAAAGGAGAGTGCAGGAATGGAAAAACCCCAACATGAACCAGGCGGGTATACACGCAAAACGGCTTGACATGTGAAACGTTACGATGTTAACAGAACATTGAAAGGGGAAACATGACAGCTACTAAGAGAACACATGAAAAACCCAAGGCAAAGAAAAGGATGATTCCTGTAAAAGGTTGTTGACAAGATAATGAACACCAGGAAGGAAACTTTCAGATGTGGTTGGACTCCAACTTCCATTCACCACAGCCCAAGCTCAGTCATGGATTCAGGAGCCTTAGGAATGTTACTACTCACTGCAGGAACAGAGTTACGGGTCTCTTATAAGCATTGAGTCAAGGCTTGAGCCAGACATAGCCAATCTCAAGCTCCCAACAGACCCAATTGTAAGTCTCCAACCCCCAACTTAATTAGGCTTGATCACAGCAGACATTTTTTATATAGTTGACCTAATGTGGCTAGATACAATACCCTGATGGTATCTGCCCATCCCACTAGGTTGGATAGAGTGGCACACTCCAGGTCACTTCTCTTATATTTTGCCATCTAGTGGGACCTTGGAAGCATGCCTTTTCTGTAGTGGCCCCTGCCTTGTGGAAAACCCTTCCCCTTGAAATCCAGCAGACCCCCATCCTCCTAGCTTTCTGGAAAGCCATTAAGAACTGGCTTTTCCCCCTGGCACTGGGATAGCAAAGTTGGAGCCTGGAGGATTGCATAGTTGGAGGGATGTTGTTGGATAGGACACCGGATTTTTCTTGTTTGTTTGTTGGATTGTTTTATTGTTATGTTTTTATTATTGCTGTTAGCCACCCAGAGTTGTGTCATCCAAATCAAACAAACAAAGAAACAAACAAATAAATAAATATCCTTATTGCATCAGGACTGAAAGCATAGTTAACCGCTGACTGCCTCTTATTAGTGTGACAGTGTAGTTTCCTCTTACACTTTTAAAACTGTTGGTTCATTTGGCCACCTTTTCCACATTTCTGTGGGCACCTTTGCCCTGGGTGTAGGGCCTCAAAGCTGAGCTCTTCTTAGCATAACAGGTATCTCTGCCCGGAGAACTATTGGCTTTTCTCTTGCGCTTCCATGTTCCAGTTCACTGGCATTTTCATTGTGTTATTTTATTTAGTTAGGATCTCAGAAGAAGCATTGTTTCAATTACTTCAATTATGAGCTCTGTTTCTGCAACCACCTTCTGCACAGGTCAGATTCTGAAGCTCCCAACAGCAGCTTAGATCCACAGTTCCCAGCAGTTAAATCAGTTCTCCCCAACCAGATGTTTTCCAGATGTGTGAGATTATATCTGTGATCATTTCCATCCAGTCTGGCCTTACTTGTTAGTGTTCAGTGCCTCTGCAGACACCAGGCTGATGTGAGCTATGCTACTTTAGTTGAAATTAAAATGTATGTAATTGGAAATTCATCTAAAGCAATTTTTTTTCCTGTATATTAGGCATCTCTCACAGGCACCTGGATTGTGGATTGAATTAAAAAAAAAATCTACCCCTACATCACATAATCTGCTTTCTTTGTTAAAATATCAGATGCACACTAGAGTTAACAAGCAAATGTGTTATTTTTTTCCCCAAAAACCTTTCTTTAACACCAGCCATTGTGCATCATATACAAGCTAAAAACGTGTTTAATTACTGCAAGATTCAATATCAAAGTGTTTTATTTACCTAAGTTTTTCATGAGGGCATATTTCTGTTTGAAAGATGTTGATTCCGGTAATGTCAGGTTTTTTTTAATGCCTTTTTTTTTTGTGGAAACAGACTCATATGATGGACTGGACATTCAGGTAATGTAATATTTTGTCACATGATACATAAGTAAACTGTGGAATTTATTGCCATAAGCCTGCTGATAGTTGATAGCTTATATGGGTTTAAAGGTGGATCAGACAGATTCATGTTGGATGAAACTCTTAGTGGCCATTAACCCTACAGGTTATATGGACCCCTGAGGTTCAGCAGCATTGTGGGTTACAGCAATAGAAGATTAGTTTCTCCAGAATAATGTGTGGGAGATTCTATCTATCTATCTATCTATCTATCTATCTATCTATCTATCTATCTATCTATCTATCTATCTATCTATCTATCTATCTAACAAATTTATAAGGCCACCCAGCTCACACACAGTGACTCCAGGCAGCTCGCAGGATTAACGTTGCCTTTGTGACTTGTTTATGAGTGACTAGGAGATATCTGAAAAGTCACTGTGGGGTGCAGTAAGAATGCTCAGTAAAATGGATAATTGATCCTTCTTGGATCTTTGGTTCAAGGCTTTTGATCCAGGAGACCTCTTCTTATAAGGTTTTAAGGTCAATCTAAGCCAGAGGCCATGACCAGTGTTCATAACTAGTAGCTAATGTTATTTAATGACCAAGCATTAAGATACATGGGAACATGGGAGGAAAACATATTTTCTAATGGGTGAGCACTGACTAGGAGCATCTCTTCATGGACAAGCCAGGGATCAAACACAGGACCTTCTGTATGTGAAGCATGTGCGAAATCATAGAGCCACATCCCATACCCCATGGCTCTGCAAAGGGGGGTCTTTCCTATGTTCCATTATTACACCTTAGGAGGGATCTGAGAAAGGAGTTTCTTGGCTCTGCTGACCAACTGATGAATAATTTTCTAGCACCAGAGAAATCCTAATAATTAATGCAATCCTGTAAGTTTTTCTTCACTGCTCCTTAAGAATACTTTTTAAAATGGCTGTTGACTTTACATTGATGAGGAATATCTAACCAGTGGATCTCTTTGCTTATGGTCATTCTACACTGTTGTGTTGAATTATTTCATTCCTTTAACTCATCTGAGACCGGATATAGGATCAGTTAGAAATGTTATACATAGCTACATAAAATAAAATTTCAATGTTTTTAAATATTGGCTTTCCAGCTACTGGTTTGAAAAGAAACTGATGAATAAAGTACAAGCCCTGTGTAGATGCTCAGCATTGGATTTTACATATACTAACCCACGACTTCTATCCTTCTGCGATCCCATTCAAGGCTTGCTGTTCATTAGCCATTTACTGTACCCTTATGAAAGCCTACAGATATTTATTTCATCAGCTCCAAAAGGAGATTTGGACAAAAGGTGCACCTGATGAGTCATGATCAGACAATGTGCTCTTGTACTTCTGAATAAGGGCCTTTTGTGTATATACATTTCTTTTCCTGTAATAATCCACTTTTCTTCATATGGCAAAATCGTTTTCCTCCTCTTCTTTATTTGTACCTCCAAACATCAAATCCACTTCTTTTTGATGATTTTGTCATTTCCCAGGTGTGCAGTTGAGTAGATGTGATTGTCCCTACACAAAAGATACCACTTGCTGCCCTAAGAATGTAAAGGGCAGACAAAAAACCAGCAGGCTGATGTCTTGGATCCTGGTTACTACTTCAACACACTTTCTGAAAAGAAGATCAGTAGGTGTAGTGGTTAAGGCACCAGGCTAGAAACTGGGAGACGGTGAGTTCTAGTCCTGCCTCAGGCAAAAAAGCCAGCTGGGTGACCTTGGGCCAGTCATTCTCTCTCAGCCCTAGGAAGCAGGCAATGGCAAACCACTTCTGAAAAACCTTGCCAAGAAAACTGCAGGGACTTCTCTAGGCAGTCTCAAAGAATCGGACATGATCGAACAGATTTAAAAAAAACTACTCACAATAAGGGTGACATCTCTCTATCATTTATCTATAATGAACTCCTAACTCTGTTAAACTTTGGAGGGATTCATATCACACCTCCTTCCATATACAGCCTTGTGTGGCACAGAGTGGCAGGCAGCAGTATTGCAACTGAAACTCTCCCCGCGACCCGAGTTCAATCCCAGCGGAAGCTGGATTCTCTCTCGGGCAGCCAGCTCAGGTCGACTCAGCCTTCCATCCTTCCGAGGTTGCTAAAATGAGCACCCAGCTTGCTGGGGAAGGTGATGACTGGGGAAGGCAATGGTAAACCTGTTGAGGTTTTCCTACTAACAGATTAAGCTGCTGTTGTACCTAGTCATTTTGGCCGGGTGAAAAGGTTGCAATTGATTGTCTCCTCTCACGTGCTTCATGCAAATCACCTGGGGGAGGAAACCTGCCCGGACTTGTTCTTACTTCCTCTTTTTTTTCTCTGCCGGCAATGTAGCCAAGCAAGGCTTGCTCCACGGGAGCTAAGTCCTTTAAATGTTTTGCTTTTGTTTTTGCTTTCTGTAAATAAATTATTTTTATAGAAATGCTTGGTGTGTGACTTTTTTGACCTCTCCTGGGCTAAAGGCTTTCCCAGCATCTGCCAACAGGTTATGGGCCCAGTAAGCCCAGTAAAACCCAGAGAGAAAAGAGAGATCAACTCCACACCTCATGCACAATTTAAAGGCAGGTAGCAAAAACCTGTGAAGATTTTCTTTGGAGCCACCTGGAGATTTTCCAGCAACTGCCAGTCTACAGGACAAAGAAGCCAGCTGAGGTGACTTGCAAAAGAAGGAAGAAGCCATGGCTACCTCCCAACCCTCAGCGATGCCTCTGGAGCGCCTATCAGAGACCAACTATTTGAATTGGGCCCTGAAGATGGAGATGTATCTTCGCAGAGAGAATCTTTGGCTGCCAATTGGTGAGCAAACCCCCCAAAATCCCAGTGCTGAATGGCTGAGACAGGATGAGCGGGCTAGAGCCACCATTATCCTGGGAGTTGAGGACAATCAGCTAGTCCACGTGCGAGGCATGCAGTCTGCAAAGCAACTTTGGGACGCTTTGAGAGACTTATATGTAAAGGCAACAGCAGGGATTAAAGTTGCTCTGACGAAAAAGCTGTACAGAGCCTACCTTGCAGAAGGAGATAGCCTTCCTGAGCACCTGCATTATATTCAGCAGCTGTTTGTTGAGTTGCAGGAGAGAGGAATGGAATTTACACCTCTCACAAAATCCTATATCCTCCTGTCCTCACTGAATGCAACGTGGGACACACTGATCTGTACCCTGGAGGCTATGCCTGAAGCAGACCTCACCCCATCGTATGTTACACAGCGCTTACTCGCTGAATGGGAGAAGAGAGAGGAAAGATTCCCCCCCATCTCTTCTGGAAAGCTGCAAGACCAGAAAATGAGGGAAAAGAAGGGAAAGGAACCTGAGGCCACAGCGCTAGCAAGCCAGCGATGCTTCACTTGTGGTTCAGCTGGACATTTGCAAAGAGACTGTGCCATGAGACCCAAGAGTAGAAAGACAGAGAAGAAGAACACAAGGGCAACACAGAAGAAGGCTCTTCAGACAACCCAAATTGCACAGGTTGCTGAGAAAGGTAATTCTGATGTATGGGTGTTAGATTCTGGGGCCAATTGTCATTTATGTAATTGTAAAAGCTCTTTTGTGTCACTGTCTAAAACTGAAAGACAAAGTGTATCTTTGGCTGATGGGTCTGTAACCAAAATTATGGGACAAGGTGACTTGTATTTATCCTGCTTAGGAGAAACTGTAAAAGGTGTGTTGTATGTGCCAAATTTACAATCAAACCTTTTATCTGTGGCACAATTGGCTGCAACAGGGTATATCATAACATTTAAGAAAAATGGTTGTGAGATACGTAAAAATGGGAAATTGTGTGCTACTGGTATGTTAAAAGACTCCTTGTACATTGTGCAAAATGCAAGGAAGCCAAGCTGCAAGGCTGCAGTTGGCAACACATCATATCATGACCAATGTGTACACCTGATGCACAGAGATTTGGTCATGCTAATTTCAAGTATATAGCACAAATGCCACAGCTGTGTGCTGACCTAAAGATAAAACCCTGTGATAAATACTTAGACTGTGTAGTTTGCAAAGAATGCAAAACACTAAAAGCTCCTGTGAGTAAGCACAGTGACTGAGTTACAACTAGATCTTTGGAAATTGTACACTCTGACATTATTGGTCCTTTTGCTCCAAGTCTTGGACAAGCAAGGTATGCAATGACCATCATTGATGATTTCTCAAGATACACATTTATCTACATCTTAAAACATAAAGATGAGGCATTTGAGATATTTAAAAGTTTTGTGACATGGGCAAATGGAAAATTCCCTAGGCCTGTATCTGCACTCCAATGTGATAGAGGAGGAGAATACCTTTCTCACAAATTCAGAAGGTTCCTAGTGGAAAAGGGGATAGAACAAATTCTTTCTAACCCTTACACCCCTCAGCAAAATGGTGTTGCTGAAAGAAAGGGCAGAACCTTGCAAAATGTGATGGAATGCATGTTAAAAGATTCACGATTATGTTTTAAGTACTGGGGAGAGGCAATATCTACTGCCGCTTACGTACAGAACAGGTTGTATAACTCTGTGATTCAGGACACTCCATTCCATTTGTTTTATGGTGTGAAACCAAAGGTAAACCATCTTAGAGTGTTTGGTAGCACTGCATGGGTTCACATTCCAAAACAACAGAGAAGGAAAGGAGGCCCCACAACAAAGAAAGCCATCTTTGTTGACTATGAACAAAGCCAGAGGAGCTACAGGTTCATAATGGGAGAGAAATTAATAATTAGCAAAAGCGCTTCTTTTGCTGAACAAAACTGGGGGAGATTAAATTCTAGCGCTCCAGTTGAACTGACCACCACAAGAGAACAGCAAGGACTTGCTGATGGTGAACTTTTGCCTGATGAGGACATTAAACCAGAAAAGCAAACTGAAGATCTGTCTGATGAGATAGATGCTTCTCAGGAAAGTGATAGGAGTCAAAATTTAAGCCCTGTATTACCTCGCAGATCTCAGAGGAGTAATAAAGGCGTTCCTCCATCACGTTTTCAGGATGAAACAGTAAAGGCTTTTCACATATTCACAGCACCTGAGTCTTTAGAACAAGTGAATGCTTTACCACCTGAGATTGCACAAAATTGGCATTCTGCCATGCAACAGGAATTAGCATCCTTGAAAGAAAATAAAACATGGAAACTGGTAAATCTACCTCCCAATGAATGCTGTCTGGGTTGTAGGTGGGTTTTCAAACTAAAAAGGGATGCTGATGGCAAAATCCAAAAATATAAAGCAAGGTTAGTTGCAAAAGGGTTCACTCAAAGGAAAGATTTAGACTTTGACAAGACTTTTGCACCAGTTACTAAAGGTGAATCAATTAGATTACTGTTAAAAGTTGCTGCACTCAAGGGAATGTCAGTTAACCACTATGACATTCAAACTGCATTTCTCTATGGTGATTTAGATCACAGATTATACATGCAGCAACCCCCTGGCTATGAAAAAGGGGAGACTCTAGTCTGTGAACTGCAGAAGTCAGTCTATGGGTTAAAACAAGCTGCTAGATCCTGGAACCAAAAAGTAGATGAAAAACTGCAGAATTTTGGTTTTGAAAAAGGAAAAGCAGATCCCTGTGTATATATGAAGAAGGACAAACAAGGCTGTATGTATCTGTGCATTTATGTTGATGATTTGCTGCTGTTCACATCAACAGAAAAACAAAGGCTTGATTTTGAAGCCTGCATGAAAAGCCATTTCATATTAAAAAGCCTTGGAGTTGTGACCAATTACCTAGGTTTGGAAGTACACAGAGACAAGGATGGTAGCTTTCTGTTAAACCAACGTAGTAAAATTCAAAAGCTCCTAGAGGATTTTAATATGCAAGACTGTAAACCAGTCTCTACTCCAATGATAATAGATTTTCAGAAAGATATAGGAGAAACTCAATTAACTGAGGCAGAGAACTATAGATCTGCAATTGGAAGTTTACTGTACATTGCAAATCATTCTCGCCCAGATATCTCAAATTCTGTGGCCATTTTAAGTAGACAGGTAGAGAAGCCTACATCTACTGGAAAAGCAGCATTGAAGAGGTTAATGAGGTATTTGCAAGGAACAAAGAATTATTGCCTGAAGCTAAATGCCTCTGGAACTGAGAAATTGCAGGCTTTTGCCGATTCTGACTGGGGAGCAGATGTCAGTGACAGAAAATCCACTTCTGGGATTTTAATTCAATTTGCTGGATCTAGCTTAGGCTGGCATTCTAGAAAACAAACACTTGTTGCTCTTTCCACTGCAGAAGCAGAGTTTTATTCTCTAACACAAACCTGTAATGAGGTTACATGGTTTAAACATTTGTTAAAAGACATAGGCATGGAAGTGAACCAGCCTATAACTGTTTATGAGGATAATCAAGCTTGCATTGCTATGGCAAAATCTGAAGCCTGCAGAAATAGAACAAAACATATCGATATTAGATATCAATATATCAAAGATATGATAAGCAAAGGAGAAATAATGTTAAAATATTGTGAATCAAAAGACATGATTGCTGATATTTTAACCAAACCTCTTCCTGTACCAAGACACACAGAGTTGTCAGAGAAGATTGGTTTGCATCTTAATCTGTAGTGTAAAAAGGGGAGTGTTGAGGTTTTCCTACTAACAGATTAAGCTGCTGTTGTACCTAGTCATTTTGGCCGGGTGAAAAGGTTGCAATTGATTGTCTCCTCTCACGTGCTTCATGCAAATCACCTGGGGGAGGAAACCTGCCCGGACTTGTTCTTACTTCCTCTTTTTTTTCTCTGTCGGCAATGTAGCCAAGCAAGACTTGCTCCAGGGGAGCTAAGTCCTTTAAATGTTTTGCTTTTGTTTTTGCTTTCTGTAAATAAATTAGTTTTATAGAAATGCTTGGTGTGTGACTTTTTTGACCTCTCCTGGGCTAAAGGCTTTCCCAGCATCTGCCAACAAAACCACCCCGCTATAGTCTGCCAAGAAAATTCGCGAAAGCGGCATCCCCCCAAAGAGGCAGACATGACTGGGTGCTTGCACAGGGGACCTTTCACCTTTTCCATATACAAACTACTGTGAAGGTGTATTTAGTAGGGATGCGTGAAGAGTCCCCATAAAAATTGCTAATGTACCCAGTGGCCTCCTGCTTTTGTCATGTCTACTTTTGAACATTATGCAGAGGGCATTGTGCTACAACCTCCATAGGTAATAGGGAAGGCAACTGAACTTCCTTCTCACCAGGAAACAGAATCTAAATTGGCAAGTACAGCTGCATGTTAGATCTGTCAATTGCCAAGACTTCAGTTCTAGGTGATGAAGTAACCAAGCTGGAGGAGATACTTTGAATGCATTGATATTATTGTTGGCTGAGTACTTTGTATTTTTCAGCCACCATCTGCTGTTAGAGGTGGTATTTAGTTGCTAGTCAACTAACTCACTCTATAGTGTGTGAACTACTTACTGGGAAGTTAGCTGAGAATTAGAGTTTATGTAAGCCTTCACTGCCAATTATAGTTTTGAAATCCAGATTGGGTAGCCAGGCTAAGTTCTGTTACCTGACCTTTCTTATTCAGTTTTTAAACGATTAAACCTAAGCAGCCATAAATAACCTTAGTGTATAATAACAAAGCTGGGCTTCTAGCTTGTTCTGTTATGTTATACATCTCACACACATACTAACACTTTAAAGCATCCAGAAGGAAGAGGGTTACAATAATAGAGAATAAATGTAGCTCGGGGTCAAACTGTTGAGTTCTTGGTGTTTGCTGAGCTTGGTTATTGCATGCATTGCACCAATGATGTTACCTAGCCTGCAAGAAAACGACCAAGCTCAGAGAACACCAAGATCCAAGAATAGTTACTATAGCTGGACTCTAGATGGCAGAAGAGAAATACAGACACTTCTTTTGTTGCCTTCTACAGGTAGTCCTCGCTTAATGGCTATTCATTTAGAGGTGGTTTGCATTTACAATAGTGCTGAAAAAACTGACTTACGACCAGTCTTCACACTTATGACTTTCACAGCGTCCCCGTGGTCATGTGATCACGATTTGGGCACTTGGCAAATGGTTCACATTTATGGCCATTGCCTGTCCTGCGGTCATGTGATCGCCATTTTCGACCTTCCCAACCAGCTTCTGGCAAGCAAAATCAATGGGGAACCACATGGTTTGCTTAATGACCATGTGGTTCGCTTAACACCCATGGTGATTCGCTTAACGACTGCCACAAAATAGGTAGTAAAATTGGGTCAGATTTGCTTAATGACTGCTTCGCTTAGCAACCAAAATTCTGGTCCCAATTGTGATTGTTATGCAAGGACTACCTGTAGTAGTTCATTTCTTTGCAGTTTAGACAGTGTACCTCTAACAAATAAATAATTATGCAGTAGTTTCCCCCCCAACCCCTTCTTCAGAATAACTATAATGTAAAAATGGATGTCTTATTTTGACACACAGCATTGCAGTTTTACCAAGCTGGCATATAAAAGCTAATCGCTTTGCAGAATCCTTTGAAAGTGATGGGTTGAGGCATACGCATAATAAAATCAAGAACTGGAATTATCTCAGAGAGATGGGACAAATATTGAAGGTGCAAAGAAGCATTCAAGAACTATGCTGATGTCCTATCTCTCTTTCTCTTTGCAGAGCTGAGAAACCCCACATTCAGCACGAAGGGGTATATATATGAAGGATGAATATTTTAGGAATGTTTAACATTCTAGTTTTGAGTGTAACATTTTCCCTTGTTTTCCTGTGTGCTGGGCATAATGCATGAAATGGTCCTGATCAGAAATGTTCAAGAGGAACATCTATTTCTTCTCCTTTCCTGACAGAGCAGCAGCTGAAGGATATCAGATGCATGAGAGTTCCTTAGATCATTCTCATATTGCCTGCAAATAACAATGTGGAAGCTAGGATCTTTTTTGATTTCGACCTTATGACGAAATGAGTCACAAAAGCCTAAATTAAAAGCAACACTGACCGTTTAACCGTAATTGTGGCCAGGTTCTCTTTGAATGGATACATGATCCTTTGCACTTTTAGATGTCAACCTCTGACATATTTGGGTCTGCTCGTTTGAGGTGCCTGCAATACTGGTGTCGAACAGGAGATGGTGGTAGTGCTATTAAAAAAAAAAGGTGAGACTTTGCTGGCCCTGGTAAGCAAAACATCCTGTTCTGGATAAAGAAGAAAAAAAGTATAGGTGGAAAAAATGGATATAATTCTAAAAATTATTTCCTTTCAATCAAGCCATTGTTTAAAAGCTTCAAGGTCATTATTTTTCTGCTTTATTGAATTAGAGAAATCTCCTGGTGGTGAAGCATGCTCAAGTACATGTCCGTTTTTATTTTTTATTTTCCCCATCTGCTTTTTAATTTCAATGGTTCATTTCTGGTTCTTTTGTTTTATTCTGGCAAGCAGCAAGTTGAGGAGAGAGAACAGGAAACATACATAATGTGCTTGCTTATCTACACTCTACTTCATGTGTAGTATCTAGTTAGAATCTTAATCCTGCAAAGTGGGCTGGTAACAGGAACTACAACAACTACGGCTATGTGGTGATCAGGCTTGCACATCATGCTAAGTTGTAACATTCAATGCTCATGATTAATCAGGCCATGGCTTAACACAATGCATGAGTTGCCTGGTCTGGGAGAGGACTCACAAACCAGGCAAGATTCAAACCAGGTATTCCTGATTTGTAGCTTTGTCTCTTCCCCACTAAGGTCCGCCAAATTGTCCATAAAAATGAAGAGTGCAAATGCACATTATTATTTAAGAGGCAGAATATAGAGAGCAGGGCCAATTGGGAGAACATGCTGTGCTGGAAATACAGGGAATGGTGTACTCCAAGAGATACTGTATGGTCCACTTTGCTAATTTTCTCCAATCTGCAATTCTAGAAGAAGCTGATAGGTATCTGTGTGAAGCTGTGTTTGAGCACCACGCAACACATAAGTGCACATTAACAACAGCTACGAAGAATAAACCGCCACTTTAGCTTTTGCCTGATGAGATTCCACAAATCTATACAAGGTCAGTTGAGAAGAAGCTTGTTTCTAGGAGACCAATGCTCCTGGATCCTAAAGTGCTTGTTTTATAAACCAGTGAGTCTGCTTCACTTTGTGAAGGTCATAAGTATGACCTTGACTAGAGGAAACCCATTCAGTGTATTGTCTTGTTTTCCTGGTTGATTGCCAACAGATGCCTGCAGAGAAGAGAACAATGGAGGCCTCTCTCAATGCTTTTGTTTTATCATTGTTTTGGGTGGGAAAACCAGCACACCATCATCATAACAGCAAGTAACACTGTAGCATCTTACCATTGGAAGGAGCTGGAATGTTGGTCTGCCTACCCAGTACTGACCGCGGTGATTCTTCAGGAATTTAGGCAAGGATTTTCCACTCCTGGTAGAAGATTCAGCTAGGCAACTTTGCTATGCAAAGCTGGTACTCAGTCACTGAATGACCAGCCTTCTTGAGTGGCAACTCTTTTGTAACTGCAGATTCACTGGAGGAAACTTCAAAATAACTCTCCCATAATTTAGTGTTGGTAATCCATACATATGAACCTGTCCTAGGGATTCTGATGGGTGGGGAAAAAAAGAGTGTCCAGGTGCTTTAAAGGGATATACTGGTCAATCTGTCAGCTTTGAGATAGATGACAGACAGACAGACATAGATAGATGATAGAGAGAGAGAGAGAGAGAGAGAGAGAGGAGGGTGCTTTTTATATCCTGGTTGCTTTTGCTAGCAATAATCTCTGAAACATTTTCTATTAGGAACGCTGTATTTGTTGGCCTGTAGGAGTAATTGTATTGTCTCCTCCTTCAAGAAGGCATGAAAATTGAAGGCAGTGTGTGTTTCTGTAAAGGCGCATTTCTAATGGAGAAATATAGCAAAAGCAGCCAGTCAAAGTAGTTTGTCATGATACTGCATAACAAATCTGTTTTCCTCCTCCGAGTTCCCAGGGTTATCTTAAAGTTACAAAAAGTTAGAATTGTTATATGATATTGAAGAAAACCTCCCCACAAAGTCCATGAAACACAACAAAGGAAGAATCAATAGATGCACACTGTAGTCCTCTGGGGGAAAGAAGGCGCTCTCTTTCTCTCTGTGTGTGTGTGTGTGTGTGTGAGAAGGAGATGAATTTTGGGTTTTATTGTTTTTCAGCAGGTGATTTTGTTAACATGTCCACATACTATTATTATTTTAAAAGCCACAAAAGTAGAATACTGGAGAAATCCAATATACACAACAGTTATTCCCTTCCCTTCTCTTTCCTGCTTTCAGCGTCTTTGTTCTTTCTGGTATACTGCTAAACCAGACTTGCCTTAGACAGACCTTAGATAGCCCTGCAAATATTCTATTCTTACTAGAACAAGAGAGACGAGGCCAACCTATTTTTCAAGCAGAAACAATACTCTGTCTGTCTGATACCAACGATAAGAAGCTGTGAACGTTGGCACTCGGTACAGTGGTGGAATCATCACATTGTATGACCTGCACAAATTATGTGGCTCATGCCATTTGTGTGATGTCACCATGATGTGTGGGATATCACTTACCCCATTGTGCTCTCTTGCCCCCGGTGGACACGCATGGCAGGGTGCCAACTCTGGAGACTCGGCTTTGAGAATTATCACCCACTATATGTTTTCTCACTTGGATTAACAGCTTGAATACTTCCTACATCCAGCCTACATCTTGAATTGTCATCTTGAATGCATTTGATGAATTCCCTTCCAAGATTAGAGGCAACATTTGTAGGGGGGTTTTTTCTTGAAAGTATGGCGGTGCAGCTTGATAGGGTCCTTCAACTTTTAAGTATCTTCTATTTATGAAGACTCTCTCTTTGTCTTCTCTCTCTCCACACACACACACACACACACACACACACACACACGTCTACCATCCCTGAAGTACACAAGAGATAGCTAAATCTAATAAATTAATCTTGACTCCCAGAAACAAGATTATAAAGGCACGGTTTGACAGCTCAGGCATAAATCTTTTATTTAAAATAGGAAAATAAACCCATTCCCATGCAATCAGAGAAGACAGATGTAGATAGAAACAAGCTGTGATGTGCTACAGGTATATAAATTGGTTAGGCACACTTGACAGGTTAGGGAAAAGTTCTTAATGTGGTGTATAAAGAGCAGGAAAACAATGTGCATATAGTTGAAGTTTTGCATATGGTCCAAGATAGCTGAAAGAGAAAGAGAAAAGAAACACAGTATAGCCTTCCACAAAGCTGAGTTTTCTTGATATCCAGAAGAAATCTGTGTTTGCTGATCAAGGTCCAAGAACAATTGCATTCCTTATGGAATTATTTTCAAAACTGGGAAATATGAATACCAAATCAATATGATTCCATTTTGCTTTGTGTTCTAGCCCTTGGAGCTGCCAACATGTTGTTTTTCATGTTTTCCCAGGTCCCTCTGAATCAATGAGGACTAGTAACCGTGTAAAAACCCTCTGATAATCCTATGAAAGGAGAAAGGGTCCCTGAAATCCCCTCAGCAGATGAATGTAATTTATGAACCTTAAATTATCCATTCCAGAGATAAAGGCAGCATTACGGAGGTCTCCTGAGATAATAAATAGCGATCAGACCATTGGTGGCAGATAATAAATTTGCCACCAGGTTTGAGAAGCAGATGTGCTGAATGAAAAGTGAGTTTCTGATTGACATTTTTTGACCAATACAGCTTCATTGAGGTCACGAAGATTTATACTGTGTGACCAGCTCAGCCTATTAAGAATTCTCCAGTGAGCAGAAGTTGTTAAATTGCATCGCCTGAAAACACCCATCATTTTAGGATATGGCCATCATTCTTGGCTGGGCTACCCATTGTGTATGGACCAAAGTACAGCTCTGTTTCTTAGGTGTTGCTTTGTTACTGTGTTTGGCAGTGACCAATTGTTCCCTGAATGTTGCAACTAGGAAGGAGCTATTGGCTTTCTTTTTCCTTTTCCTCCCATCTGTCGCCTGCATTTCCAAATTCTCTCCTTTGTTTGCAGAGGCCCATCTTCTTTTTTTTTATCTCTGTTTTCAGTATTTGCCTTGTCTCATGTTACATGGACAACTAACTACTTCGGGCTCACTGGAAGTTGCCACATAATGAATTAGAGTGGTTTGGTGTAGTGGTTAAGGTACCAGGCTAGAAACTGGGAGACTGAGAGTTCTAGTCCTGCCTTAGGCAGAAAGCCAGCTGGGTGACCTTGGGCCAGTCATTCTCTCTCAGCCCTAGGAAGGAGGCAACGGCAAGCCACTTCTGAAATCTTTTCAAGACAATGGCAGGGGCTTGTCCAGGCAGTTGCCAGGAGTCAATGGCAACTAATAAATAAGGAAATTACAAGTTAGGCAAAGTGGATTGATGCCAATGTAATTCTTTGTTAGTGTTGTTCTGAAATCTTCATACCATTTGTTTCTAAAAACACTGGAATTTATCTGAGTCATTGATTAGTGAAATATGGCATTTTCCTCACCATGAAGATACTTCTCATTAAGGTCAGGTCTCCCTCTCTCTGTCTCAGTGTGTTTCTGAACAAACTCTCACCTGTTGCAACTATAGGTCTGCCAGTCTTCCATTTCTTTATTCAGAGTGCTTATTTCTCTATATAGAGAAAATGTGACTAAAATAGAAGAGGTGCCCTCCCCTGCCCAGTCCCCAGTCCCCAGTCCCCAGTCCCCAATCCCCAACCCAGATAAAAGGTAAACTAAAAACATTATAGAAGAACATGAATATGAAACATGATTTATCTGAATGGGAGAATTCAGAATGTTTTTGCTTCTGTCCAAGATGAAAATGTTTGCAATGCATAATGCACACATTGTTTCTCAAAGTTCAGGTTTCCTGTGGTCTGCGGCTTTTACTCGTAATTATGTGGAAATTGCCATCATAAACATCCTAACTTCGCCTGGATTGTGCACACCAATCTTCTCCAACTGGTGGCCTCCAGGAAATTCTGGATGATGTTGCTCAAAACATCTGGAGAACGCCAGCTTGTTTTGAATTTTATGTTTTGAACATATTTCCATTTCACTCAAAGAACATCAGTTATTGGATGTATGAAAGTCTGATCATTAACCACCTAATGAACAGGCAGAACTATAATGCATTTTTTCATATTGTCAGGTTGAGTCACTAGGATCATTTGTCCATTGGAAAACCAAACCTTTTCAGAGAGGTATGTAGATAGGTAAGTCAGTGGATGAGTAGATGGTTGATAGGTGGGAGAAGGAGGAATGGGATTTTCAGTATCATGAACTCACATGTTTCCAGAAGGGATGACTTTATATTCCCCACTAAGGAAATGTGAAAGATGGTTACCTTCTATTTGTAAAGGAGAAGGTTGCCCTACGACTGAAACATCGCTGATCAACCTTGAGCCAGAAGACTTTCTTGACAAGATGGGCTGTATGATTAATGATAAGATAGCTTCCCACCTCATTGCTTTCAAAAGCACCTCCTGGTTTCAACTGCATGTGGTTAGGAGATCAGATGAGAAGCTGATGGGGTGTCTGTCAATGATACCCATTTATGGAGAGCAGCAGTTGTTACTTCAGATTATAGGGAATCTGGTGGTCTTCAAGTAGGTCAGACCACAATCCCCACCATAATTCCAATTAGGTATGCATGAGGGGGGGTGTAAAACAGGCAGGGGAAGAGGAGTTCAATTTATGTGAAAATAAGTTCTACAGCCAGATGGGGCCAGGGGAAAGAAACATTTCAAAGAGATTCTGCCTTAATTGACTCTCTATGTCTTCCTTGGAATTTACTCTCACAGACTTCAAGATGTTTACCCCTGACAAGCACTAAAGATGCCTTCCTGAAATCTGTGTGGTTCTTGTTTCTTTGGTTGCCAGTTACATGGAGCTTGACAACATGCTTACTGAGGTTGCTGCTTGTTAGTCCAAATCATCTGGAGCTCAGTGGATTATTTAATCGTGGATGATACCATGACGGTGTGGACCTCTGGCAAAACATGGTATATTCTTTGTATATGAACTACTCCTGTTTAAGGTTCCCATCAGTCACCTGCTCCAAGTCATCATTTGATTTGGATATCAGAAGCAGTAGATAGGCTTTTGGAGCACCAGCATCAAAGACTAACCCACTCGTTCTGCACACCAAGGATCTGTTCAGACTTGGCATAAGGCAGCGTTTTATCTTATATATGCAAATTTAACAAGTTTGAATATAGCACCTCTTGGCTCATGTGCTACACCACTATGCAACCTTGATCCTTCTTGCCTGATTAAGATACATCCAAACAATAGGATCAGAACAAAACATGGGTAGGAAATAGTTTTTTTAAAACCAGTGCCTCATTTTGTTAACATCCTCTTGGTCTGACACCTGGAAGAGATGGATGTCATTTTTGACCTTTGCAAATTTTACTGTTTCTGCACTCTCCAAATCCAGATCCTGCTACAGCTGAGACCCAGGGATAAATTTCAGTAATATGTTTCTCTTATCTCTCAGGGGAAAAGGAGAAAATGAAACTATTAAACAATAAGAAGATACTGCTTTTCTGTTGCCCAAAATGTTGTTGAAACATTAGCAATTTAAAAAAAGGAGGCCCTTTCCTGATTATTTTCATAGGGCTACGCTGAATAATCAGACAATAGGTCTCTGGATTCTCATCATGATTGATAATAATGGAGGCGAGCGCATTATGGTCAGGGAAACACTTATAGGGATTTAAATTGCTTTTAGGATGACTTTTATTTAAGTTCGGAGGGTCAAATCTCACTCAGATAGTTGTTAGAGAAGTCAAATGCCTTTAATGTGATACAAGTTTCAATTCTCAGAACAGGTCTGTTTGGCTGAGTTAGGAGAAGCACATCATGACCCCCCCCCCTTTGTAAAACATGCATTTCAAATAAATGCAATTAAATCCTTCTCCATCTTCAGATGCTGTAAATTAGCTTCACTTTAATTTCATAAGAGCACAATAATGCCAGTTTCTAACACCTGGCTCTCTCCTAAATGCAGAGGCATTAAAAGAACATTTTCCCTAATCTGAGTAAAAAAAAAACACACACAACCAAATGTCAAAAATTCAGAAGACACCAAACTCAATTAGATGGAAGCATTTTTACTGTTGTTGCCACAATGCACCCTCCAAAAAGGTGACTGTATTGTCTTTGAAAAAGAAGAATACTCCCCCAAATATGTCATTGTGAGTTGCCTAATTTTCAAGGCAACACTGATCTTTCTAGCAAAAAGGGGCAATATTAGGATGTGGTTGTGGTATCAGCAAATATTTGGACAGATATCAGTATCCCTTTTGGATTGTGATTTAATTAGCCCTGCTTTTTAAGAGCTCCCTTCAGTGCTGAGTTCCTAGTGACTTTTTCTGAAAGTTACCATTCCTTATCTTGTATCAGTTTTTCATTCTGCCTGGGGAATTCCAGGAGCTGAAGTCCACCTATCTTAAAGTTTAGGAGGTTGAGAAACACAGCCTTATATTATCAATAATGTTGATAATGCTTGCTGCATCTACAGCCAAACTAACTTAGGTGATAACTTTCAGAAGTGACGTTTTGGGGATATGATTTTAAATTCCATCCCCCAATTGTTTTCCAGAAGAAAGTCATGTTGGTTGTGGTGTGGATGACCACCTTGTATGGATAAAAAGATAGGTCAATGTTGGTTTCTCTCAGTCATTTATTTCTCAGAATTTGTCACTTTCCCCCCTGAATTTCTCATTTTTGAGAAACTGTCAAGTTTGATGAACATTTTTAAAGAAAATCTTTTGCACTAAAATTTGTATTTTGATGCAGATTTCTGTTGATTGACTATGTGCTGTCAAGTTGGCATCAACTCTTAGTGACCACATAGATAGATTTTCTCCAGGAGGATCTGTCCCTAATCTGGTCCTTCAGTTTTCCAACAGTGTACCCATTGAATCAATCTACCCTGTTTCTTTCTCTTTTCTTCCACCTTTCAGATTTCTATAAGCATACATTCTGCTTGCAATATCCCCTAATGCCCAGTTTTGCAAGTTTCCTTAATTGAATGCAATTTTCTACATAATGTTAATAGTATATGCATTTTGTAGAAGCTTCCCCCTAATATAATCTTTTAAAGAAAAATCAGCAAACTGCATTGCAGAAATGGCAAGAATGCAAATTTCAAGTGAGAATTAAATGTTGGTTCCTAGCTGGTTAAAAAATGCAAATTAAATGAATTTGATCAGAAATTATTAACATTAACATGAGAGGCATGTATGAAACTAAGTTAGAGGTGTCATGTGGTTCCAAGGCTGCTGTAGTTTGCTCATCGTTGTGGTGACTTTGCTTGGAATAGCCACCAGAGCAGACAGCCAACCAACAATCTTGCAGTTCTTCCTTAAGATGTCAAAAATACTATAGACCCAGCTGCAGCAATGGACTGAATCTCTTACCATCCCTTGTTATGACCTATGAACATTAATAGAAGAAGAGTGTTTGTTCTGCAAAGTTACAAAAAAATCAGGATATACTTTGGGAAAGTTCTTTCAACAAATGAAGACCCTTAGGGTTTATTTTCCCCTAAATAAAGCCCTTATTACAGATATGTTTGCATATTTGCATATGCTCAGTAAAATGCAAAATCACATCCACAGTTTAGTGGTATGATATCCATTTATTTAGGATTTGCAGCCCAGTTAGGTCTAAGGAACAGAAAGACTTTGAGTGAAATCAGCTGTTATTACATTCATAGCTGGCCAGGAAGCCAGCTTCCAAGATAGATTTCTTTTGAGGAAGGAGAAACTTACCCAGTCTCCCTGCAGGCCATCTTAGAGTCCAGCTTTTATTGATCTGTCAGGAAAAATAGCTCCTGCAAATGTGGCAGTTCAATGACCCGGTGGAATTTAATAAGATAGTTTCAATGTGGCTTCCTCTCCCCTCCTTCCAATAAATGTGTGGAAGACCTTCTGCTGGAGGAATGGTGTAGCTTTAAAAGATTTTTTTAAAAGAGGGTCAAATTGTTGTTGAAAAATGCAAGTTCCCCATCATATATTCCATCTTCTAACAAGCTCCATGGTAATCATTCCTGCGAAACAAACATTTAAGCATGCCAATCTTTGCCTAATCAGGCATGTGCAAGACTGTCTGTGTTGATATATGAATAAATGACTGCAAATTAAACTAAAGAAATAAAGTCTGTAATCCGAAGTTCCACACTTTTTCAGGTCAAAAGTCAACCAAAGCATTTGGGTAGTGTGCCAGCAGATGCCCTTTGAAAACATACATGGGACTACTAGGATGGGTTCGATTTCATAAAATTTGCTTTCATAAAATAAAGTCCAGTTAACATTACTATTCTCTATGTATGTGATCAGTTTCTTCTTTGGTTACATTAAATATTGTACTTTGATGTCAACCACTCTGAAGACTCCCGAAACAGCAGCAGCCAAAGGGGTATGAGTTGTGCATTCATGCATTATATGATAAGGAAATAACAAAGGTCAAGATTCTTCATTAAATCTGCTCATGTTGCTAATGCTCAACAAAGCATCTTGAAGCTTTGAAGCCTGGGAATGATTACTCAAAAGATGACCCAATTTCCTCCTCCCAGCTCCAAATTTGCTGGTCGATATTTATTTATTTATTTATTTACAGTATTTATTTATATTTTGAATTTTGTCACTGCCCATCTCACCCAAAGAGTGACTCTGGGCAGTTTACAATAAAACTAAAATAAATACGGGTTAAAATACAATGAAAACAGTATTTGTAAATAATATAAATACAAATATAAATATAAATATAAAATCCAAGATGGGGATGTTAAAAATTTCTTAATTAGATTCATATAATTCACGGGGGCATCTTCAAGGTGCTAACCATCCCCAGGATTGATTACCCCTCCTCCTGCCCCATGCGAGATGGCAGACCCAGGTCTTCACCCCTTTCTGGAAGGCCAGGAGAGTGGGGGCCTGCCTCACCTCTAGGGGAAGTGTGTTTCACAGGGTGGGGGCCATGGCAGAGAAGCCCTCTTCCTAGGCCCCGCCAATCAACAGTCTCTCATGGATGGGGTCTGTAACATGCTCTCTCTGCCTGACTGGGTGGGATGGGTCGATGCAATGGGGATGAGGTGGTCCCACCGGTAACCTGGACCCATGCCATGTCCTGATATCTTAATATCTATGACCCAATAATTTAAGTGAAGCTAGAAGGGAAACATGATGATGAAGAATGAAAAAAATATTTTGATATTCTTGATTTTTTCCCCATTTCCACAAATCTGGGTATTAAGCCTGATTCTTGAAAGTTCCACTTCAAAATATCCAAGCAGAAATCATTGTGTTAGACTGCTTGGGGTGCAGTTTGGGTAGCTGTTGGAGCTGCCAAAAAATAATTTATCCCTAATCAGAGGTTTGATTTATACTTGGATTGACATCTGATTAAAGAACGTTCAATGGATCTCATGAATTTTCATTAATTTATCGTTGATTAAATTTGCCCAAACGCGTGCGAGTAAAAATAGTATTTCTTACATGAGATTTAAAATATATAGTATATATTTACTTTCTTTGAAGTGTATTTACTTATAATTTCTTTGAAGTATATTAACTTATACTGAGAATATATACATTGCCCTGCTCGTGCACCTGTTGTGGCCTTTCTTGTCTTGGAGAAAAATCCTAACAGCAGTGACTCCCCCCCATGACATCTCCAGTACACATTACTGCGATGCACACCGCATGGGGTTGCCTTTGAAGACCACTTAGATGCTGCAGTTGGTGCAAAATGTGGCAGCCCATCTATTGTTAGCTGAGAGTTACTGCTACTTCAAGTCAAAGCACTGGCTTTGACCTTAAAGCTTTATATGGATTGTCACCCGTGTACCCAATCAGCTTCAAGTGGAACCTACCCACCTGGTTCACACATCCTACAAGGAGTTTATTTATTTATTTATTAAACAAATTTATAAGGCTGCCCAACTGACACATGGTGACTCCGGGCAGCTTACAGAACTGAAAACCATAAAAGCACAATAGACACACACACACACCGGCGGCAGCAGACACATTCATGCCAGCCACTTGATTGGCTCTGAAGCAGCCTGGGGTCCCCAGGCCCGCTGACAAAACCATGTTTTCAGGGCCTTCTGGAACAGGAGCAAGGAGGGGGCCAATCTTATATCTGTGGGGATGATGTTTCAAAGGGAGGGAACCACCACGGAGAAGGCCTTTTTTCTTGGCCCCACTAGATGTACCTCCCTAACTGAAGGGACCCTCAACACACCCTGCCTCCCCGCTCTGGTGGGCTGGGTGGATGTAACTGGGGAAAGGCGGTGCTGCAAATAACCTGGTCCCAAGCCACGTAGGGCTTTACAAGCCATGTAGGGCTTTAACCAGCACCTTGAATTGGACCCAGAAGCAAATCGGCAACCAATGCAGCTCCTGCAAATGAGGTGCTCAAATCTAGGCTTGCGCAAAACTATGCAGGCCGCTGCATTTCCCCCCTTGTGAGAGATTCTAGGGGAGTGCCAGAGTCAATGCTTCTTTCTGGCAGCCCGCATCCTCTGGAACAGCCTCCCCCTGGAGATCCTAATGGTATCTTCCTTCCTGATATTTAGGAAGGTGGTGAGAATAGAGCTGTTCAGCAGTGTTTAATGGCTAGAATTTATCACTGGGAGATACGTATATTAGTATAATTCTGGTAATTTCAGTATTGCTGTGTGATTTTTATTCTATGCTTTCTTAAAAGTTTAGTGCTGGGAGTCCGTTGGGAATATGGTGGAGCAAAAATAAATAGATAGATAGATAGATAGATAGATAGAGAGAGAGAGAGAGAGAGAGATAGATAGGCAAGTAAGTGAACATATGTTTAAGTAGCATCTTTTTGATCCATGCAGAAATTAGGCTTGCCATCTGCCATTTTTACAAGCACTTTCATTTAAAAATATTGGTTGACTTTTAAAAATTCTGTTCTATTAATCAGGAAACTATTTTTGTTTGATACAATAACCTTGAAGACAGATATGTTCTCTTCTGAAATGAGAAATCCAGCCTTGGATACCTCTATTCAACCCCTGGGGAAACACTCAAGATTTTTACCTTTGTAGTTTTAGATTTCCAAGGTTAGTAAGTGGTGCAGATCAGGAGGAGGCTGTGAATAAATTAAAGGCAGCTTTGGATCTATGATTTCCAAGCAGTTGCTTCTAATAGGCAGAAAATCTTATTAGAAAAATAAACAAAAAAGGATGGGTGGATATATTGCGCTCTCTCTCCTGTGTGAGCTCAGCAGGAGTTTGGATAAAACAATTCTTAAACCTTTAGATCTTTCTACATTAGAGCTGGTCTGTAAAAGTTTGGTTTAAGCTATTAAGCTATTAATTCAATATCGCAACCCTCAGGATTGCAGTTAAAATTTGTGTTGCAACTATTCTTGCAAAGATTCCATTTGACTGAATTTCTGGGAAGATGAAGCTGGTGAGAGAGAATTCCCAACCAGACTGGGCTTACTTTCAATTTCAGAACTTCCTCTTTAAAAAAGATATTTCAGTCCTGCACAGAGAAAGAGAAAAATGCATACCATTTGCCACATTCTGTGGTCACTGGTATAGAAGATAAAGTTTAAGAATAAAACAGAGTACTTGCCACTTATAAGGGGGGAAAAGAATGAAGATAAATAATAAAAATAAGTCTGTGATTCTGGCTGAACGGTTTTAGCTCTGGAAGTCATACATCAATCCTTATTTGAAAAGCACACTAGCCCTGTTGGGCATTGTTTGGAGCAGAATCACCCTGTTGGAGTTGTGCTTCAATCCACCACTGTGGTTTTTCAATGCTGCCTTGGCTTCTCCCGTGGAGAAGGATGAATTTAATTATCTGATGTGCATTGTGCTTTATTTCTCTGAGCTAAGGCCCATACAATGCAGTTTCAAAGGACTGTTTGGGTTTTCTTAAGGTATGCATGTGTGTGTGTATGTTGGGGAGGGGGTAGGATGGGTACCCAGGTGTGTATGAGAGGGATATGAATTGTGTTGTGTTTTGAGTACCTTCCCTACCCTTCTGTGAAAAGAACTTGTGAGCAAAGGCATTTGAAGTGAAAGAATGTGAAAGTCAGGTCTTAGGTTTTCTTTGCGCTAATGGAATCAACTCATTTTGGAATATTTGGGATGTGTATGTGGGTGTGTTTGATTAGTCTTCTAAAGGTCACACTTACTAGTTCACAGAAAAACAAAGTAGAATATTCAAAAATAGCAAAGCATGATCATGACTAATAGCATCATCATGGTGATAGTTCTACCCTGTTGTTTCAGTGCTTCCCCAACATGGGGCGTTCCAGATGTGTGGACTTCAACCCCTGTACACATATGGAGGGCGCCCAGGTTAGAGAGGACTGGCATTCATGGATCAATTTTTTGTAGTAAGCAATTGTAGTGCTCCTCTGCAGAGCAACAGTTAGAGGGTTTGATTAGGAGTCAGAAGATTCATCCTCCTAGCCTTCCAAAAAGCAATTAAGACTTGGCTTTTCCCCCAAGTGCTGGGATAGGGTGAGATCGGCGAGGGTTTTTGCGGTGGACTGTTTGTTAAAGTTCATTATGGTGCCAGGTTTTTACTACTTGTGGTTTTAATAGATATATGTATATATTAATTGTACAATGATGCTGCTTTAAGTGTTGGTTGGGAGCCATCAGAGTTCAGTATAAGATGGGAGTCTATATAAATGTTTTAATTAATTAAACAAACCAACCAACCTTTGGAACTGGAAGAACTCACTGCAGGAAAGTGGGAATAAAAGAAATTAGCCCATGAGAATTGCCTAATTTTAGGCCTACTTGCCTAAATATTTATATCAGATGCCAGATTTGAGGCAGGTGAACGATTGGGTGGCTTTCAAATCTTGGAGCACTGCAAAGTGCCTTAAATATGGCACAGGAGACCAAAATGGTCTCCTGTGCCATATTTAAGGCACTTTGCAGTTCTTTTGGGTATAAATAAATACCCAAGCAGGAAGGCATGTCTTGAATGTCTTTTTAAAAGTCCGTTTTTTGATGCTGCTGCTGCTTTTTATGGTTGCTTATGACAGTTAACTTCTCCTACGGCTTCAGCCTAGCTAAAATTATTGCAATTTTTAATACATTGCATTTGGAAGGCAGATTTCCCTTGGTTAAACACTCTGGAATTCATGTCCTTTTTAATTGCCTGGAATTCATGACATTAGTGTGGAAAAGCAATAAACATATACAATCATAAAAACACATTTAGACACCCAAAGCAAAATCAATGGCATATTATTTTTCTTTATTATTCCTGGAGGAACGCAGATTGGTCTTCCTGCTTGGGTATTTATTTATACCAAGAACCACAAGAACACAAATGCCATGCTTGGGATGATGGTAATGCTGGGATGGGGTATGGAAAATGGAAAACCACCACCACCACAACCCTGCATTGCCCTCTTCTCCATTTTGCAATAAAACATTATCGTGTTTAGCTATAAACCTGACAATGCAAAGGACAGAGTTGAAGGTCAAGTGTAGTCATCAGAATGGGTGGAATGCAGTGGAAAGATGCTCGAGAGAGGAGGCTGGCTGGTTTTGGAAAAGCAGCTTTACAATCAGCAAAGGCAAAGAGGAAGAACTGAAATTACAAAGCGAAAGGTGCCTTTCCTTTATTCATTTAGATTGCAGAAATCCGCCAAGAGATCTGCAGACAAAGGGTTCCTAGGCTGGTTTGCCTCTGAAATAGTTAGTGATGGGGAAGATTCTCCCTCCTGCTCGCTACTTCTGTTGGCCTCCTCTATTTTAAGCTGATGAACAAAGAAGGACCCACAGCAGATGCTAGGGACTTTTCAGGAAGAGGGAGGCTGGCTTGCAGCTTCGTGCCAGAAAGTAAGTGACATGGGAGATGGTCTGCTTTTATTTAAAGAGGGCAACACAGTGTGGCCATGCATCAGGCTAGTCCACTGAACAGCACGGGGTGGATTCTCGGACAAAAGGAAACATCAATCCAAGTCAGCCAGGGAAAGAAGCAGCAGGTCAAGCCTGCAGGCTGTTTCTGGGCTGCTGCAGAATGGAGCGCATGGTGGCACTCTTGCTGGGCATTGTCTGGAAGGTGGTTATTGAGTTTTTGTTGGCCAATGAGGGGTTGAAGTCTGGAATACAGTTAAACCCTTTTGCTATATAGACACTAGCCTTGGGCTGAATATAGTGTGGGCAGATGGCTGGACAGCTGTATTTGCACAACATGCTTAACAAGGACACTACGAGCCCCGATGCCTGCATTCCCCAACAAACTCGCCAAGCTTGGCTAATTTTAGGGAGGCAGGAGTGATGGCGGCTTAGTGTATTGTGTGAACCCTACCTTTTTAGTTAGTTGATGGTTTAAACCATACCCTACCCTGGGCACCACAGATCATAATGGCTGCATATTAGCATTCACCACCTGAGACAATATGCCTTTGAATACTGATAGCAAATGAACATACACGAATGTTAGGAAACGCTCTTGTGGTCTTCTCAAAGCATCTAATTGGCCACTGTGGGAATTTTACAGTTTTTATACTGCTGATGGGATTTAGCATGCTGCATTTTTTTTCCTTATTGAGCCTAACAGTTTTAGTTTAGTTTTAGTTTATTGTTTGCGTTATGCTGTTATCTTGAACTTGATCGTAAACTGTTTTCCCTTCCTGTAAGAAAGATGAGGAGATAGAGAGGGAAAATAAATATAGATTTATGCCACCTGAACCCAGTCCCCTGTTCACTCTCCAGATGATATAATAAGCAAAGATCAATCAATAAAAATAATAGTATGAAGTATATTACCGACTCCCCCCTCCCCATGAAAAGATCAACTTTCCCATGGTATGATTTGTGGTATCTTGAAAGCATTTTTAATTTCCTTCCCGCAATGTCATATCACGGGCTGTTTTTAGCAGAGATTAAAAAAAAAACAATTAGCCTAGCCTTTCCTTTCCTTGGACCCATGCTCTCCACCAGATTACCATTAAATGGAACTGGAATTCAACACCATTAGAGGGCTCCATTAGGACAGGTTTGCATAACAGTTGTAGTTTTGAGGACCTGAGATGGACATCTGTGATAAAAGCAGTTCAACCCAGGAACCCATTTCTTAGAGGGCTGATGGGGGCAGCAGGTCTGCAGTTAGAGGAGACTTCTACATCAAGTAGGGGATCAGATCAGATTGCAGGTAGTCCTCAACTTACAACTATTCATTTAGTGACCATTCGAAGTTGCAATGGTGCTGAAAAAAGTGACTTACAAGTCCTCACACTTATGACCACAGCAGCATCCCTTCAGTCACGAGATCAAAATTCAGGTGCTTGGCAACTGGCATGTATTTACAACAGTCGCAGCATCCTGGGGTCACGTGATCACCATTTGCGTCCTTCTCAGCCAGCTTCTGACAAGCAAAGTCAATGGGGGAAGCTGGATTTGTGTAATGACCACATGATTCACTTAATGAGCATGGTGATTCACTTAATGACCGTGGCAAAAAGGTCATAAAATTGGGTGTGACTCGCTTAACAACTGCCTCACTTAGCAACAGAAGTTCTGGTCCCAATTGTGGTTGTAAGTTGAGGACTATCTGTACAAAACCTTCATTCACTCTGGTGATTGTGATTTAATTGTAGATAATTGATTGAGTTCAGGCCTTCTGCTAAAATGGGGTAATTTGTTGAAGGAACTCAGCCTTTGTTTTAGTCTGTTGTGTGAACCAAGCTGTCATGTTAAGACATTCCATGGTTATTTGCTTGAATTTCATTTGTTATATGAACATAGTACTTGTCTTTATTAACTTTATTAACTTACATTTAAGGTTTAGTGCTTGGTGTGAAGCAGTCAAGCCTGGCTCTTCCTTCTGATCAGCTATGTAACCATAGCTTGATTTGTCCCTTCTGTAATTAAGGAAGAAAAAGTTCCCAATTAAAGGATAGAATTTCCATGCAGCACTGAGCCTTGATATGTATTAAAAATTAATCAGTAGTATATCACACGCACAGAAAGCAGAGAACAACAGATAGTGTTGTGCCAAAAACTCCCTGTAGGACAAAGAACATATTTAGACAAACACACACAAGCACTTTGAACAATCAATGTGTGACAGCATATATACAATACAAATTAATACTGCCTATTGGCTTATGACATTTTTGTAAAGTTCCAAATATATTTGGCTCTGCAAACCCACCCACTGCATTCATTTGTGGTGGTTTGCTATTTCCCTGGGACTATCTTTGAGCAAGAACATAAAAGTCTGTCAGTAGCAGGAATCTTAAGGTCATTTGTATAATCCAGGAAATGAAGATGGAAACGTATTTTCCTCCTTAAAGGAATGGCCAGATCCAGACTTCTGTAAAAGAAGAATGAGATCAAATGGTAATGAGAATAAATAAAATAAAGAATAATAAAAAGAATAAAGAAAAAGAATGAGAATAAAAGAAGAATGAGATCAAATGGTAATGGGTAAATCAGAATAAATAAGAAAGTGCATGGAATTCTCCACAGTTTTATTGGCAATATGGGCTCTAACATACACCTGTGAGTCTGTCTGTCTGCATGTCTGATGTCTATGTGGTCCCATTGGTGAAAGCAATCATCTCCATTCTTCATGGCAAGGCACCATTCTGAGATTTCTGTCCAGGAAGCGCCAGACTGAGATCAGGAACTCGTCTCCTTCAACTTGCTCGCAAGCCTTTTTGATATTAGGCACAAGTCAAGTCAGAATGAGGGAAGCAGCAGAAAACAACAGTCCTGCCCTTACTCTGACTTGGAATAATCCACTTTGGCATAATCTGAGAATTTAAGAGGGACAAGTAACACTTTGCCCTGGTACTGGGTGAACCCTGCCCCTGTCTGCCCCATGAGTGACTGGAATGTTTTTCTAAATTCTTAGGATGATAAGATAGGTGGGGAACACTATGGCACAATATACTTGGTTTATTTTCCTTAGGAGAATGGAAATGTTAACAATTGCACATCAGATTTCATAGAATTTCTAGGGGGAGGTGGGCAGCTAAAACTGAAGTCTGGATTTGTCCTGCAGGATATCAATTGGCCAAAAATACTCTAGGAAGCATATCCCAAGGGGTCTGATGAAGTAAGGGGCATCTCGGCTCTTTCACACCTTCAAACCATACGTTTACTTCAGTCAAAGTACAAGGGGACCTACATGTATGGCTGAAGCTGAAACCTTTTCCTTCTAGTAGAGCGATTATTAATAATTCTACTAAGTGGAGCCTTTTGTTCTGAAAATGTGGATGAACTCATACCCTTCCACCAGGACTCAATGATCAGAAAGGGCATTCCACTCCTGGTTAGCATGCCCAGATCAATTTATACAACTTTACATCTCTAAAAGGCCAGTACGTGGCCCTGAAGCTCAGTTCCTATTTTAGCATCTCTTTATTTTCTTGAAGTAGTGGTGGAAGCAAGGGGCAAATAACATCTTTGCAGTTTTCAAATAAATTTAATTCAGACAGACAATAACTGAATTTAAGGCAAACAAAGCTTTTTTTCTTTAATCACAAAATTCCGTCACCTTTGGTTAACCACTTAATCTATTCCAGCAGTGTCTTTGTGCATAGTTGTGCGACATTTCCCAAGTTGAGAGGCATTCTGGGGACCCCACCCCCCAAAGTAATGGGTGGGGCCAGATCAAGACCAAGCTTTGATTCCATTCCATTTACATTTATTTAAAATTAAAGATAGCTAATATGAATATCCTCCAGTCATATGTTTAATAATTTTTGATCGTATACACATTTACAGTTTAGTAACAGCTTTTAGGTCTTAACAGGTGGCTGTTAGATTGTTGATGCTTGCAATAGCCCTCTTTCTGGAACTCAGTGCTCTCACAGGAAATCGGGAGTTGACCTAGATAATTACAGAAAGACGAAGAGCTGTTTCTAAGAAGGTTGGCTTCTGATAATATTCATATCCATGGCCCAAGATTAAAATCTTGGGTTTCTTACTATTGCTGTTTCAAAAGGATAGCTTGCAGATATTTTTGCAAGCTGGCCCTCCATCTGGCCTTTGTTTACAAAATGGCTTACAGGTAGTCCTTGCTTAACGACCACAACTGGGACTGGAATTTTGGTTGCTAAGTAAAGCAGTCATTAAGCAAATCTGACCCGATTTTATGACTTTTGCAGCAGTCATTAAATGAACCACATGGTCGTTAAGTGAATCATGCAGTCCCCCCTTGATTTTGCTTGCCAGAAGCCAGCTGGAAAGGTCAAAAATGGCAATCACATGACCATGGGACACTGCAACAGTCATAAATGCAAACCGGTTGCCAAGTGTCCAAATTGTAATCATGTGACTGTGGGGACACTGTGATGGTTGTAAGTGTGAGGACCAGTCACAAGTCATTTTTTTCAGCACCGTCATAAGCCCAAACCATCACTAAACAAATGGTTGTTAAGTGAGGACTACCTGTATCTCATTCCCACTTTTCCAGCTCCAACTCTCAGAGTGGGAGCATCTGGCTGATCATTTTCTGTGCTCGGAAACTAAGGGCCTTGGGCCTTGGATGGGAGACCTCCGAGAAAACCAGGGCTGCATACTGGACCAGAAAGTTAAAAAAAAAAAACCTTGAAGGAGACACTGGCCAAGCACAATTGCCAAGAAAATGACATAATATGGATGCGAAGTCATCAGGAGATGAGTTAAGTTTGCAGGCTAATTTACTTACTTAACAATTTGTGGACATCTCCAGGAGCCTCACTGAAGGCTTTCAGAAAACATCTACAGCTACTAGAAAGTGAACCTCTGGTGTAGTTTCAATAGTCTTTCCACTTTCCATGTTCCCCAAAGGAAGAATGGAATGGGTGAGAGGCAGAACTCAAGCTTGATCTTTTGGAAGAGCCATGATGAGAGGCATTGACAGAATTGAATGGGTCTGTTCAAAATGCTGTTTGTAGGCTCAATCAAATACATTCAATCTTGTGTGACCCATCTCCCACTTTACTCACCTTCTCATTTCCCCTCCTGTCTCTTTTTCTCTTGATTTTTATTTCATTATCCCATCTCTTTATCTTCCATAGAGGTTGAGTGTAAACTGCAGTTGTGCCTGACATTTTCAACTCCAGAGAGCCTGTAGTAAGAAGGGCAGAGGTAGGATGGCATCTCTGGTAGTTTTAAATCTGTATGAGACTCTGTGCTATCAGGCCCTGTTCTTGCATTTCAAGAAGGGACTTCTACAATCTGAGGTCAATCATTACTGGCCAAGGGAAATCTTGAGAGAGGGGCAACCATATTTGCCAGTGGCCTATATGGAACCATTTAGCTGATTCTAGTATTATCTGCATGGCTTCCTCTGAAAGAAGTACTGACCCTTTTAGTCAATTCACCCATGATATGAAAAGTTCTCCTAGCTGTCTTGGGGATTGTGCAAAATATGCACTGTGGTATGGAGCACTACATTAAAAAAAATCTCAGCATATTGGAAAAGCCATTTACTAGCACAAACTCACATGGAGAAATACAAACATTTCATAAGGATGAGTGTGGAAGAGCATTTTCAGTATATTGATTCCACTTTCTGGACTGTTGAAAATGTACTGAAGAGGCCAAGCACTGCAGCCATTAGGACACGAGACTTCAGGGGTTTATTGATTAGGTGCAGTAACACTAAACAAGCCAAATCAATACAAAGGACAGATTATTCTTTGGGCTGTCATCACTCAGTTGCATAAACAATATCCCTACATCAGCAGAGTTATTGGAACAGATTAGCAGTGATTGTCCTGGGAATGGTTTTCAGATAATCCTGATTTTCTTCCTGCCACCATCTGGTGAAGTGAAGGACTTCTGCTGGTGGCTTGCATCACAGCTCACAAGAGGGCTATAAAAATGGACCAGAGATTTCTTTGTTATACAGAAAGTTCTAGTCGCATAAAGGAATATTCCATTGCATTGGAAACAACTGCAAATTGAGTTTGGTAGCATCTGCAGTTTTTTGCCTGAGAACAGTGAACAAATACATTTAGAAAGTTGTGTACAAAAAAGACATACTTTGGTAGAACTTGCATGCAAAAGTAGTAAATGTTAGGAAAAACATCAACCAACCAACCAACCAATGTAGTAGGACTCACAATGCTTAAATAGGGAATAGATTAGAGAAAATCATTTAGAATACTTTTGTTAGAGGAGATATAACAGTAGATTATAGATTAACATGGAATTAAGTTAGGTGTCATCAAATTGGGCTTGACTCCTGGTTCCTGCATGGATAAATGCTTGTCCTCAGGACCTATCTCTAGTAAAAAAAAATAATCTTGTACCTCTTCCAAGGACATTCTGGTAATTCCTTCTGTCAATCCACTTTATTTGTTGTCTTCCCCTTCTTCTTCCCTCAACTTTGCCAAGTGTCATTATTTCATTTTCTAAAAAATACGTAAGTTGAAGAAATGTCCATTCAAATCAGTGTGACAGCTACTCATTCTTTGCCTGTTTTTTTTTTAATCGGCTGAAAGAAAAAAGATGTACAGAATGATCTGTAACCCTGATGTGGATGGCATGTCCCAAATATCACATGTTAACATTGGGTCAGCAAAAATCAAGTAGAGTAAGCAAGTTTGTGCCCTCAAAGGGAGTATAAGTGGATATTAATCAAGAATAAATGGATACAAGTTGAAAACTTGATTCCCCCAATATCCAGTTTGCAGCTAACGATGCAGACTGAGACCTGGGGGTTATAGGTTGACTACATGTGCATTAAATCGATTGCAACTTCACTTTTATACCCTGCTAAGTTTATTTTTAGATGGTAAAAATGGTAAAAATACATATAGACATATTGTATCTTTCTGCATCACTGAATGAAAAATTGTTCTGCAGAGTGCTAAACAGAGCAATAGTCTTCTGTTCTTTCCTACCAGTTTTCATTCAGTTTGATGAAAACTAATTTGCTTCAAAATTCTTTTGAAAAGAGAGGTGAATTTTGGAACTTCTCTGGGAAGATGTTCTGCTGTCATTACTAGGAAGGAGAAATGATCAGAGAATTTCTCTTTCCCCTGGGGGGCGGAATCAGAGAAATTGTCCACCCAACTTCCCACTCCATCACTTGGGTGGATAATTTCAAATGGCCATCTACAGTATTGCCAAGTGGTAACAAAACCAAGCTTCTGGTAGGCCAATAATCTAACCAAAGGAATCAGTACTCTTACTTTGTAAGATTGTCAAGAAGACAGCAACATTCAAGAAACATTCAAGAAAATCACGGGTAGTATAAATAATTACTCATATACTTTAATTACTTTATATCCCTCCTATTCAAAGTTAAGGAGGCCAACTAAACATTCATTATCTATGTCAGTGTTTCTCAATGGGAATTCTGGAAGTTGAAGTCCACACATCTTAATGTTGCTACGGTTGAGAAACACTGATCTATGTGATTCCCAACTTGTGTGGCTGATCTGATGTGCCCCATTGCAGCTTTACAAACAGGCTGCTTTTTAAAAAGAATATATACTCAGGATGTGGTGGAAGAACTTGCTTAATTCACATGCTTGATAATCTGATAATTAAATGTTTCATATTTGATTAGCATTCCTTTCAGACCTCAAGGCTAATTTAGATGTAACCATTAAAAATGTCTTCTCATTTGTTCGCACATACTGTATGTTGTACCAGCAGGACTTAGTGTCACTTCAAGGGGCTTCTTCCAACAATGCTTGACTGACTCTTGCAGTCACTAAAAGCTGTGCCTAATTACCACTGCTGACATATACAACCTCACACATGGCTCTCAACAGATTTCCCCCAAAATGAGTAAGATGGTTTAGCTGAGAAAGACACCTGGCCTGCCCACCTCTGAACTTTGTGGGGGTGGAAATGAAACGATCGTGCTTGCATATGGATATGGAAACAAAGGCCCTTTGATTTTATGAGGAATTTGCAGGCATGTTGAAATGCTGTGTTGTTTGTTGAGGGCTTACCCATCAATCAAATTGTTAGGTAGGCAGAAGCAAAAAACAGACTCAAAGAAGTAGGATTCAGTGATAGAAATGGTGCCTGCAATGCGATTGAATGTGATTTAGAAGGCAAAGAAGAAAAGCCCTTAAGCGTGTACAGATGCCTCCAATAGTTTACGACCACAGTCTTGACACTGTCTGCGCAAGAATGCCGGAGAGATGATGGTAATGTTTTGACCTGTCCTTGGCAGGAAAAAGTATCACTTTTTCTAAATGCTGTTATTCCCATTAGTAGATCGTGCTAGTTGGTTGACTAGCAATTAGGCTGAGCATATTGGGTTGGCATTTAAGCTAGTGGTACTCAATAGCCGTCTTGAAATTCATTACCTTTAGAGTGGATCAAAGTAAGCCAGCGTTTATCAGAAATCAAGACTGTTTTTAAAAAACCATAATTTGCTAGACTTGCATACCATGCTAAGTCATAGTGGCTGGGTTTACCCCCTGGGATAAGCCAAAACCAAAACCACCGCAACAGGGTTTAGCGTGAAGTGAGAACCCAGTCCAAGTGATGCTCCCTTGATACCTGCACAAATTGGCCCCATCTCCTCGCTGCCCTGAATAGAAACCAGTTTTGCAGAACGATCTCATGCTCTCTGCCCATTTTTCAGGGGACCTGCTCAAAAGAAAAGCCCAAGGATGATCAAGAAGGTTGCCCATGAAAAGGAGGCAAGAATATTATCCCAAGGGAATGGAATATTCTGTAAAAGGGCCCCAAATGCTTCGGACAGCTGTGACTACAAGAGCATTACCGTGCAACATTTTGTTATAGGTCCCCCTTGGGCATTTCTCTTTCACTCTGCTCTCTTTCCCCTCCCTTGTTCTTATCAGATTTAACAGACTTATGATTCTTTGAAGTTATTTACTTTATATAAAAAAGAAACATTTTACAAATTCCCCACCAGTGAGCTCATTAGTATAAATGATGGACCATGACTTCAGATTTCAAGTCAGCAGGTTTTTTTTTATCTCTCTCTCCCCCACCTGCCCCCATTCCCCAAAGTTATCACCAGCTATTTTTCACTATAATGCAGCAGCTGAAGAATATTTGATAGCAAGCAAATTGGTCTCCAGAGCAGGGGTGCAGGAGAAAAGATTTCAGGGAGGGGATGTGAGATTCTCCACCAGATTTAAAGGTTCATTCTTGGATATAATCAAAATAAAGTGGTGCACACAAATTGTCTTTTGCAAATTAGGAATGCTTGCGGCATTTAGCCTTTGGACTGAGGAGATCTGCAACTCCCAATCTAAATATTTGAAGTGGGAATGTGAATCATTCTTTGGATCTTGCATTTTCCCAAATTTTGCATGTTGCTTTTGACTCCCTCCTCCCTAGAAAAAAAATATTTTTAAACATTTGCATTTTAAAGTGAAGTATTTATTCCATTCCAGTGGATTTGTATGTTCATGAGAGGGGTCTCTGTCACACAATTTCTTCACTCAAATATTTCTTTCTAGTAATAGATGTTTTCTTCCTTATCTCTTTGTCCATCCACATGCCTCTCTGGATGATCCAATACAGAGACAAGGAAAATGTAATTACTCCCTGTAAAGAGGCTGAAAAGAGCCAAAAATCATCCAGAAGCACTAGCACCCCTAAATAGCCGGCAACTTGGGGTTCACGGGAAGTACTTAATGAATGGATTTCCCATGGCATACCACAAAGCAGGGCGAGGAAAATGCTGTAAATATCTCTCTGTGAATTTCCATTCGGGGGGGGGTGAATTTCCATGGGGGGGGGGATAATGAAATGCACCACTGCTTTCCTCAAAAGGCCATGGAAAGACACCCCATCAGAAGGACTATTCTGAAGGAAAACAACGCTCCTTTGCTCACTCAACTTTTCTCAAGACAAAATATGCCCAAATCTCTCAACTGGAGGAGTTAAGTTTCCATGTCAAATGGCCAGAATATATTATCAACTTAATTGGCCATCACCCCAAGCAGTACTTGTTCTGCTGGTTGATTGATTGATAGATCAGGTGTCCTCAACTTCTGCCTGTTTAAGAACATAATGCTTGTTCCAATGATCATTCTCTCCCCTCAGACCTTCTCCTGCCCATCCTCTGCTTCTCGGAATTGCTGCCAGAGATGTAACTCTCCACTGACTCCAAATAGTAAAGTTTATGCTTGCAATTGTAGCCCATGGTGGAGCAGCAACCCCAGAAAACAGTGCAATCTGGAAGGCTTTGGAATGCAAGCTAAAGAGATAGGCAGAGACATATTTTAAGGGTCTCTATTAGAAAATGCAGACTGTACAACGCAGGTCTGTAAAATCAATGCCAGCAAATGTGACTTAGTCAATAATATTAAGGAGATGAAAGTTCTAGGCTATTTCATCAGCATACAAATCAATGTGTGTGTGGGAAGGAGTTGTTTTTATGGCCCCCAACTCTATTGCTAGACATTCATTTGATCCTGCAGACAGAGACAGGGTATGTGTATAATTTTGATTTATTCTTGCATTTCCATCTAAGCAAGATGATCAAGAAGCTCTACAGTAGTTGAAAACATGCAAATGGAAAGTAATAAACAAAAAATGGCACAGTTAACATATAATTAAAAATACGGCCAAACTGCCCCAAAACCAATTCCATAAAAATGGTTTTTCAAAAACATGTAATCAGATCCTAGGCCAATGCAGTGCCCAAAAACACAACTTGTGCCATCTATATAATAAGTGGAACAGAAACTTCTCTGCTGATGTTTGATGCTTGGAAATATTACAACTCAAAATGGATGTTCAAATTATAAAAATTGATTTTTCCTGCCTTAGGACAAAAGAAGTAACCCAGCATAATTTCATGAGGCATGAGTGTCTTTGGATTCAGCCCTGTGTTTTGTGAAAGAGTAAGAATGGCTTTTCATTGACCTTTTACCCTGGATTAATTTTTAATTTACACTGAATGGCCAGGGAGGAAAAGTGAACTATAGATATTCAAAGAAAACATATCAGTGTTTTAGAAGGACAGATGTTCTGTTCCTGTTACCATCTTATGTTCTAAAGGATCTTCAGGTTCAAGTTTTTTTTAGAGATGTGATTGCAAATTCAGTTCAGTTGCACAAGGAGCAATTACACAGGAATGAGGAGAAAAACTGCTGATATTCTGCACATCAAAACCCCAACATTTGTGTCTTCAAATATTTATTCAGGGAGACATACAAAGCTGCATGGGTTCATTAATTCATCTGTGAAATAAATCAATTAATGGCTTTCATTGAAGAACTTAAAGAACACATGTTACATAATTAGACAAGCCGCTAGCGTTTTATAGAAGGGCCGCAACCAGCTTCATTTTGATTAATCATATGAACTCTGGTTAAGTCATCAATTAATCTCTATTGAATTAAACTAGCACCAGTTTGCACATGGGTAAAAATAAAGCCGTTTCTTCCTAACTGATCCATGTAGGTGCTGTTTTATCTTTTTTAACAGCCATCCTCTTGAAAGCACTACCCTATCTGAGAAAGAAGGCTGCTTATTATGAGGAAGTAATTTTTGTTCTTCTACTAAAACATGTGCAGCCATCTTGATGAATTGGGAAGGCTCCATTTCTGGTTGACTGACTTGCAAACATGGTTTACATGAACCCAATGTGGGGTTCTATTAGAAAGGAATTCTGCAAAGTTGTCATCCATCAGATCTGGATATGATTAAATTCAGAAAGCCTGATCTAGCTGATCCATGTATACCAGTGTTTCTCAGTGTTGCCAACTTTAAGATGTGTGGACTTCAACTCCCAGAATTCCCCAGCCAGCCTGTTTATTAGGGAGTTAATTTTATTTCTTTATTTCTTTATTTATTATTCCAATTTCTATCGCTGCCTGTTTCCCCCTGAAAAGGGGGACTCTGGGCAGTTGAGTTGAAGTCCACACATCTTAAAGTTGGCAAGGCTGAGAAACACTGATCTATACAGTACTGATTTATAGATCCCAGGTTCAAAGACCTTAAAAATAGATGCCCAAAAGAACCCATTTAAGAACCAGAATTGTTTCTGCTAATCTGAAAAAATGCTAAAACAGAGGGCCCCAAAGTTTAGTCCAAGACCAGCCAAACTAGCTTTGATCTTAACTGAACATCATGCAGTTAGACCTATGCATCACTGTACTTCATCTCTGTCTGACTTGATCTTTTAAAGTTAAGATTGGCATCACATTGCTTATCTTTACATGATTGTATATAGCTTCTGGGCTTTTATAAATGTATATGCCACCCAATGCCAAATGTCTGTAAGGTAAGAATGGATGCTTAACATTCAAATTTTTTAAAATGCAACTAGCAATAATTAATATGTGTGTAGGTGTGCGACTGAATTAAGGACTTAACCTTTGGGGGCAAACCCCCACTGAGGTCAATTTAAAAGCAGAGGAAGTAGAGGTGGTGTTTGTCATAGTGCTACAGTAAACATCTCTATTTCCTCTCTGCCTTCTAAGTTGACCTCAATGGGGGATTGGCTTCCAAGATGAACACCACCTTCAGAGGGATGTTCCTTAAGACTGAAGTGAGGAAGGGAAAGATTCTTTCTTCTCTCAATGTCAGGCTGAACCCAATACTTACCAACCAGCTTCTCTGAGCTGATGCTGCTGTTCATTACAAATAAGCAAAACCACTGTAGGAGGACACCTCTGATTTAATTCTGGAATGTTCTTGATCTATAGCTGCTTCGCATGCTCAACACAAAACATTCTCTCTCTTATATAGTGGTGTGAATGTTTAGCACTGGAAACAGGTTCAGAGTAAAAAGATCCTTCTGTGGCTGTTCCAAATTATAGTGAAAGAGGACTATTGATAAGAGAGCGGACACCGGCATTAGCCCTTGTGGTTGTGTCAGAAGTTCTACGTTAAGCCAGGAAAGCACACTTCTGAAGCCTCGTGAAGCCCCTGGAGCAGGGCCGCAACTAGGGTCTGTGTCACTCAGGGCAAACATGGATTCCGTGCCCATTTTGGTGCTCCCCAAGCACTCATTTTGGCATCTGCAGGATAAAATCACTCAGATTCATTCTAAGTTGGACTCTAAGTGTGAAGAGGAGTCTGGGGAGATGCCAGGGGAATGTACTTACCCAGTTATCTGGGAATGGTTTGATCCTGTTGGGCCTGAGGACAGGATTCTCCGGACTGTGAATGCAACCACATGTCAGCTTGACCCATGCCCTTCCTGGCTGATAAAATCAGCCTGGGAAGTGACTTGTGGTTGGGTCCAGGCAATGGTTAATGCATCCTTGAGGGAGGGGGTGTTTCCAGCTGCCTTTAAGGAGGCGCTGGTACACCCCCTCCTCAAGAAGCCATCCTTGGACCCTACTATACGGGCAATTTTCGCCCTGTCTCCCACCTTCCCTTTTTGGGAAAGGTGGTTGAGAAAGTGGTTGCGTTGCAGCTTCAGAGAATTTTGGAGGAAATGGATTATCTGGACCCCTTTCAGCCAGGTTTCAGGCCAGAATATGGGACGGAGACTGCATTGGTCGCACTTATGGATGATCTCTGGCGGGAGCGGGATGGAGGGAGTGCATCCATCCTGGCTCTCTTGGACCTCTCAGCGGCTTTTGATACCGTCGACCATGGGATCCTTCTGGGGCGGCTCAGGGGGTTGGGGGTGGGCGGGGTAGTTTTGTGCTGGTTCACCTCCTTCCTCCAGGGCCGTTCCCAATCGGTGGTGATAGGAGAGGAGAGATCTGGCCCTCGACCCCTCCTTTGTGGTGTGTCGCAGGGTTCGGTACTCTCTCCTCTCCTATTTAACATCTACATGAAACCGCTGGGTGAGATCATCCATCACCATGGGATGAGGTATCATCAATATGCTGATGATACCCAGTTATATATCTCCATCCGGGGTGAAGTAAGTGATGCGGTCTCCACCCTTTCCAGGTGCCTGGGGGCTGTGGGGGCCTGGATGGGGAACAACAGGCTTCAACTGAACCCTGGTAAGACAGAGTGGCTGTGGATTGATGGCTCCTTGGGTTCCAGGAAGTTGTCATATTTGGTTCTGGATGGGGTGGCACTGCCCCATTCGGAACCAGTGCGGAACCTGGGGGTCCTCCTGGACTCGCGACTCCTGCTCGAAGACCAGGTGGCAGTCGTGGCCAGGAGGGCCTTTGCACATCTTCGGGTGGTGCGCCAGCTATGCCCATTCCTGGACCAAGATGCCCTCCGAACAGTCACTCATGTCCTTGTCATCTCCCATATAGACTACTGCAATGCACTCTACATGGAGCTAACCTTGAAAAGTATTCGGAAGCTTCAGCTGGTCCAGAATGCAGCTGCGCGGACAGTTATTGGGGCTGTAAAATCAGCCCATGTGACAACACTGTTATGCGAACTGCATTGGGTACCAGTTTGCTTCCGGGTCCAATTCAAGGTGTTGGTTATCACCTTTAAAGCCCTACATGGCATGGGACCAGGGTACCTGAGGGACCGCCTCATCCCCATAACATTGACCTGTCCCACCCAGTCAGGCAGTGAGGGCATGCTACGGACCCCATCAGCAAAGGAATTTCATCTAGCGGGGTCCAGGAGGCGAGCCTTCTCTGCAGTGGCGCCTGCCCTTTGGAACATCTTGCCCCCGGAGTTGAGACAGAGTTCCTCACTCTCAGACTTCCAGAAGAAACTTAAAACCTGGTTCTGCTGCCTTGCTTGGGAGGGGGAGAGAGATAGCTCCACCTGGGGATGGCTGGCGCCACAGTACCCCTTAGTGATCCATCTCCACTTGGATTTCATATTTTAATGTAATTTTTATCTGGCTATGTTTTAATGCTATTTATTGTAAACCGCCCAGAGTCCCCCACTGGGGGAGATGGGCGGTGATATAAATTTAATAAATAAATAAATAAATAAATAGTAAGACCTACTTGCGGAATGTTTTCAAATAATTACACCTAGCAAAGAAATGTTGACAAGGAAATTAAAATTTGATTTTCAGAATGTACGAAAACTATCAATTTCTTAATGAGCAAACAGAATTCCTAACTACAAGGGGCACAGTGTTGGCTTTTCATTTTCCACTATAAAAGCTTGATTACAACCACTAAAATTCTGTAGGTAGGCAAAATATTGTCTCCAAATTAAAAATTGAGAGCTAAAACTGAAAGACACTTGTATGATCCAGGAAATGTAATTAGTTCATACAAAACATGAGAACTGAACCAGGTCTCCTGGATCACTCAAGAGATAGAAACTAGAACATAAAAGCTGCCTCATACCACATCAAATGTCTTACCCGTATACTGTAGCTCTGCATTGTCTGCATTGATTGGCAATAGCTTTGCAGGATTCTAGACTGGAGTCTTTCCCAGTCCTACCTAGACATGCCAGGGACTGAATCTGGAACTGTCTTTGGGTCTTCCAATGGGCTACAATGAGCCCTTCCCTGGTTATAGAGGTGGACAGAGGAAGACACTTTTGACGTTTCTAAGAAATGCCTGTTTTGAGAGATCAGTTTTGTACTCAGAGATTTATAGGATTTTTCAAGCACTTGAAGGATTGTCACAGAGAAGAAAGTCAAGAACTGTTCTCTACAGTCCCAGGACACCTGGAGCATAGACTGAAGTTACAGAACAGAACATACAGCAATTTGACATTTGTGACTTAAGGATGTGGTACTGGATATGTTAGAGTAGAAGCTGTTTGGCTGTTGGGGATGATTTAATCTGGATTCCTGCACTGAGCAGAAAACGGCACTTAATGGCGCAAATTAAGCCAAGAATTCTCTGCAGATAATAGAGGTTTTGGCTAGACTTTGTGATCATTACTGTCTTGTCAAACATAACTACAATATCCAGTGGAAATACCATCATTCTACCACCTTGAAAGCGGACCTTTTTTAAGGCAATAAGAATAAACAAGAGAAAGAGGAGATATGAAAAAGATTAAACAAGGGCCCCCATTTAGGCTTAACCGTAGCTGCTAAAGCTGTAAAGATTGAAGATTATGACATCAATCTCTTTATTTGCATCCACAGTATCATGTCCATAAAACAGGAGTAGTAAGCTATGTAATGAACATCATATATGCAAGTCTGGGCATCAAAGTATGGTTTCATTGCTATGAACTCATGCTATTTTACCCAGGGGCATGAGAACTTACAAAAGCTTTGCTGACTGAGGTTTCAAAAAGTAATTCCTGCTTGGATTTTTATGTTTGCATTTTGTAAACTAAACCACCAATACCATGAGATGGGAAAAGGTTACGTGGGTATGACAGTTTAATTTCAGTAAAACAATGAATCCATTTTCTCTTTGTGACACCAGGTTGCAATTTCGTGCCATCCAATTCAAAATCAATGCTGGCAATAACCTATCTATAGAAAGCAATTTTTGAGCCTAGGAGGTACTATAAATATGTTCCAGTCTGGTGCAAGCAGTTAAGAGAAAAATACCCCAAAGAATAGTAAGAATTTGAATGATGCAGGTTCTCCTTTATAAAAATGTTTGCAGCCCTAGAAGATCGTAGTAGCTTTTAAATCTATCTCAAAGAAGCTTTAGAAAAATATCCTAACCAGGAACAGGCAAAATAGCATCAATGGAGACCAATGGAGACGAGCATCTCTCTGCTCTGTGTGAATGTATTTTTATTTGATTCTTTTAATTAACCCCCCCCCCCAAAAAAAACATAAATTGGAAGCAGGCCTGCTGAATGCAAAATAAAAGCTTTGAACATCCTACTTGGGTCCTATAGGCAACCCTAGAAGAGAAAAATTGTGGTAGCCACAGCTCAGTTTTTTTATTTGGGAATAACCTGTCTGCTTAGAAAACAATCTGAGATATGTGGGGATGGTAGAGAACATCCTGAAGGAACAGCAGTGATGGCAGGGAGCAAACTTAGCCAATTTGATTTTGCTAAGGGGGTATTTCTTGCTGGCCACATGCACCAACCCTACCATGTTTTGAGACAGACCATACATGCTGTCAACATTCCAGAGGTATCCAATGAAAAGGATGTCTATTCTTACTATGGACAAAATGTAGGGAAAAATGGATGCTGATTGTGAACACAGTCTTACTTACCTGGGATTCATCCTTCTTGAATACTATGAGTCCTATTCCTGAGGTAACTATTCCCAGGATTGCACTGTAAGACTGCAATCATCTGCACATTTATTTGGAAACTCTGCAGAACTGATGTTGGACTAAATACCTTTGTGAAATCAGTGAGGTAAGTTAGTAATTATGGACAGGTCTATCTCATTTAAGACTAGAGTTGGAGAGGGGAATTCTAACTATGAGGACTAAGACTTCCATGTCTTCAGGATCCCCAACAGGTAGCAGTCTAGCTTCTGGAACAATGATTTACATGCTAGACCATTGGTTTACCCAACTTAGTAGTTAATCTTGAATGGCAGAGGATCTCTAGGTTTTAAGGCAGGAGTTTATTCTAGCCCTAGCTGGGATACCAGGACATTGAGATATGGAATCTTCTCCATGTGAGCTTACTTCTGAGCCATTCACCCCCTCTTGTTCATTCATCTCCACATAGCTGGTTCCACTGCTTAACCGCTTCTAAGTATTTTTTTTTTCTCTATCTCTCAACATTCAGACACAATTTGCAATAGCTTTTCCATTTGATGTCACTGAAAATGTCACCTGCCTTTCCCCTCTACAAATGTTTGATACCTGCTTTTTTTGAGCCTCAGTTACCGCACTGTTTGATCTATCAGAGGCATGGCTCAAATTATTCCCTTCCTACAGTTGAACAGTAGATTCAGAGAGGTCAGGGGAAAATGAGAACCTTGGTTTCTTCTACTGATGAACCCTGCAACAAAATATTATAGTGTGGCATGGTCTTGTTCTGAATACTCCATTCCTTTCCTACTTTTCCCCATGGTTCTTTCCTCCCCCTACACAAATATCTGACAGCTATCGAGCATCCTTAATCTTCAATGGACAATTGTGAAGTCTCCAGAACTCAGGAGCTCTTTAGGCAACCCTGGGATTTTCCTTAGACTGCTCATACTGACCTCTTGGGCATGGCTAATGCTAATTCCTCTACATAAACAGCCTCCCTCACTCCCCAACAGCACAAATCAAAATGATAGAGATGTAGTTCTCAAGCAATGGTCAGGCCTCTCTCTTGTTGTAAGAAAGAAGCTAACTCGATTCACTTTTCTTTGCATAGCTACAGAGTCACACACCACTTTCCCATGAAAAGAAACACACACCTAATCTTCTGCCTGGAACACCTGTAGTCAGCTGTACCATTGTTTACTCAATTTATTCAATTTTCTAGGTTTGCACAACACAGTGCATCATTAACTAATCACATGGCTGGATTGGCACAAATACAAATCTAAAGTGTACTTGGCGAGTTCATGGCTGAGCATGTTGAATGAACACCCCTTTACAGTGTTCCACATGTGGAGAGGACATTCTAGAAATTTTAGAACTAGAAAGTTCTAGTTCTCAAATAATTATTGGCCTTTTAATCTACCCCCCCAAAAGGCCTTCAGATATTTGAAATATTTGCACCTTAAAAGATATAACTGAATGGAGTTTGCATCTCCTGAAAGCCCATTTGAAGATTGAATAGCGAAGTTGTGATAATCATGTATTGAAGTATTAATGAACTACTCCATTAATAAAAATAATGGATTTTACATATGTGCACATATATTTTAAATATCCCATCTACAGATTATGGTCCTTTCCCATCAGCTCTGCTTTCTCACCCTTTGTTATTGTTTTAGTTTATACAGTGTATCCATCCTAAAAAGTCCTCTGCTTTCTTATTCATCACTTTGTGACCTTGTAGTTGGTCCTCATATGTTGTGATAAAATCCAAAATAAACAGAATGTACTTTGGCTGCTCCACCACAGCTCAACATGGCTGGGATTTTGTATATTCCAGTGTAATCCAATGCATGTTTATTACAAGTAACTCTCAAAAGCTTTATATCAACAAATGTCAAGAATGTAGAGATGTGTGTGATGACATCCAGAGACCTGTTCTCCTCTTGAATACACTGTTGATTAACAGAGTGGCATGCAAAACTGAATGAAGTTCAGTGCAAAGTTCACAACACTTCCAAAATTAATATTCCTCCCCATCCTGCCCTACTTCTAGTGTGATTCAGTTACATCAGTGTTAAACTCAGACCTTGGTTTATCTTATAGCTCCTCCTCCTGCATATTTATAGAATGGCAAGGATGGCTAAAACTGATTGTGTCACTGGTTGATTTTGCAGGGATATTTCCATACATATTCATCACCTGAATATGGTTTATGAATATGAATATCAGGTGATGGTTTCCCTGGATGTACTAACAGTACAGACTTGGCTGTATCCTTTCAACAGCCAGCTTGGACCCAGGGACCTGTGTCCCTGCCCTGATGTCTTAAAAAAATGCACACATAGTACCTGCACAATGTTCAACAATTATCTCACAACGCCTGAAGTGATTGTCTAGAATAGTTTCTGGTAATCACACCAGAGCATTAATATCTCTGTTCCGCTTTGGCCTTATTCCTCAGGATTACATCATTTAAGGAAGATCTTTTTTTTCTTTTTTGCATTATACAGAGCCAGCCCAGTTGCATCATTTAAATTACATCTTCCCATCCTCTACATTTCCAGTGCCCTTCCCTGCACATTCTTTCTCTCCCATTTTGACCCATTCCTATCTCAGACCAACCCACTGGAAAAGGCAGCTTAGATGACAAAACTACTTTGGAACCCAGTCTTAAAGTTGACCTCACCATTGGAACTTCAAGCTGCCTCCAGGATGAAGAATTCAAAGTGATGAAATTAAGGCAGGAGCTCAGAGTATACATTTAATTTTGGGGGGTGGGGTCCACAGGTAGTCCTTTACTTTGGCAATCAGGAGACAGAGCTTCCAGCCTCTGCCAAAAGGGGTTGTCCTAGTCCAACAGATCTAGAAGAGGAAAGTCGGTGAAGGTATCCAGAGCTTTGGAGGGTGGCCTGCATCGCTGTTCCTCTCAAGGGAATCCCAACTTCCTCTCTCACTTGCGGCAGAAGCGAACCCTTCAACTCCCTCCCGAGCTCCAGCCATTCACCCCACTCCCACCCTGCCCCCCATCCCACTTCTTTCTCGCTCAGCGAAGTTACAGCGGGCAGCTGAACTTGTGCCCGACAATGGACTTCGGGGACGGTCTCTCCCTCCCTCCGCTACCCAGGCGGCTGCTGTCCCAAGCGTAGGATGCCGCTTCCCGAGCGCGCGCATCCCTTCTGCCCCTGCCCAGCGGCCCCGCCAACTTAAGAGGAAGCTGAGCCGGGTCCGATCCAACGCACGTCGCCTGCGCCGGCCCACCCCCGCCCAGTCCTGTCCAAAAGCGAGCAGGACACGGAGCGCTCGCCCAGGGTCCCCATCTTTTCCCCGCCCGGTCCTTACCTGCGGAGGCCTCCAGGAAGGACCCCGCCCGGCCCCCCTCGGGCTGGCGTGGGAGAAGCGCGGCCGGGTGCCCCGCTCGTCCGGCGCCACACCGCTGCGCCTTCTCGCTTCTCCTCTGCACCTGCTCTCCCGACCACCTAATCGCCGGCCGCACAAAAAGCCTCCCCCTTCGGGAAGAGGGGGGCCAGAGACGGACGGGGCCCCCATTGGCTGGCCGCGAGTGCGCCGGCTGCCCATTGGGCGCGGGCGGGGCCGGGGCGGGGCGGGGCCGGCGCTGACGAAGGGCTGGGGTTGGCGGGGGAGAGGCCAGGTGGGGAGAGCCGCGCGGCGGCGGCTTCTGTGTGCTCCGGCGGGCGGCGGGGAGCGCTCGGGCCAGAGCTGCGGCAGAGAGCCAGCCGGCCGGCCGGCCAGCGAGCGCAGCGGCGGCGGAGCAGGGCAGGTGCGCTCGACGCCATCGCAGCCAGCGGCGGGCGGCGGCTGGTCCCCTCGTTGCCCCCTCGCTCGCTCGCCCGCTCGCCCCCCCCCCCTCCGCCTCTCTCCGCACTATGCATTCGGGCGCTCCTCCTGCGCCTTGCCAGGGGCCGCCGGCGGTACCGCTGCTCTCCGCACCTCGAGGGGCGTCTCGGGCGGTGCTGGCGGACTAGAGGGAGGCGCGGGGCAGCGCGGGAGCGGAGCCCGAGCCAGGAAGGGCAGCGGGAGCAGCGGGGCTCGGCGAGCCGCCCGTCCGTCCGCCCCCCCGCCCGCGCCTTCGGAGCAGCCTCCCGGCCGCCGGACGAGCGAGCAGCAAGGCAAAGGGGGCGTCGGAAGCGCGGCGGCGGCGCGATGCTGGCCCTGGAGCTGCTGAGCCTGGCTTGGCTAGCCGGGGCGGTGCTGGGCCAGAACGAGACGGAGCCCATCATCCTGGAGGGCAAGTGCCTGGTGGTGTGTGACTCCAACCCGGCCTCCGATCCGACCGGCACGGCGCTGGGCATCTCGGTGCGGTCGGGCAGCGCCAAGGTGGCCTTCTCCGCCATTCGCAGCACCAACCACGAGCCGTCGGAGATGAGCAACCGTACCATGATCATTTACTTCGACCAGGTAGGACCCCCATCCGGGAAAGGGGATTTAAGGACTGGGGGGATTGGGGAGAGAGGAGAAGGGGGGAGGAGGGTTTTAGCGGGTGGGAGAGGGGAGGGCGCGCCTCGGAGTAGAAAAGGGAAGGGGCGCTGCCTTGGAAGGGCTCTCTTTCCTCCCTTCTTCTACCCCACCCCCTGCTTTTAATTCTCCTGGAGGCCATCCCCAAGATTACGGGGACGGATTAGGGGTTAGTTTTCAGCCAGACCAGGGGAGGAAAAGTCAAATTTCCTGTTGGAACTTGAGTGCGGGGAGAGGCAACCTGGCTCCCTCGGCCAGCTAGTTGAGACTACAACCAAGCAGCAGGGCTTAGGGGCATAAATTGGGGAGGAGCAGCCCTGAACCTGGAGGGGTCACCTAGCCCAGGGCTTAGTGTGTCTGTGTTTGGGGAGAGGGTGGCCCCCAAAAAGGAGACCTAAGGATGCTATGGAGTCTCCCCTTCACAGTGGACAGCTTGGAGTCGGGGGAGAAGGAATGAAGGCTGGATTGTTGCAGAGAAATGACCTTTAAGAAAAGCTTCGATCCTCACCTGGGCAATCCTCTGGGTCCCCAGTTCTCTTTCTTTACCCTGTTCTCTGTTTCTTCCCTCCCATAGGTGCTGGTCAACATTGGGCTCAACTTTGACTCCGAACGCAGCACTTTCATTGCTCCCCGGAAGGGCATCTACAGCTTTAATTTCCACGTGGTGAAGGTGTACAACAGGCAGACCATCCAGGTGAGATTGCATGGCTTCTTGGCCAAGGAACTTTCCTTCAGCCCTGGGAGGGAAGCCCCCCTCCCTGTTTATGCGAATGAAAGTGACCAACTTTCTCCAACTCACCTTTGAGATCTGGTGAGGAATCAACACCCTTAAGTTAAGCTAGGCTTGTTTTGGAGTCAGCATGCCTAGGACTGGTGCCACACAATGAATGTGGAAGCTCTCTGCAAGGAGGTGTGTGCCCGTGAGTATATAGGTATTGATGCATAAGTGGGAACGGGTTATATCCATCACCTGCTCAGTGCAGGAATCCTGTGCCAGAAATCACCCAGCACAGAGTAGTTCTTAATCTCCCTGTATAGAATACCCGTCCTTGTAAGAGCAACTTTTATTTTTTTGCAGCTTTTGAAATTCAGGTCCATCTAAAACATGTTGGAGACCCGCGAGATGCCTAGTTGACTGGGGTTTCCACGGTCTGTGGAAATATACTGTATTGGCAATATATCTGGGGGTATATGTATGTGGAGAGAGAGAGAGAGATTGATTTAATGTGTCTATGCAACAGTTAAGAAATTGTGCTGGGCCCTGGAAGTCTGTAGTATAATTCTCCACTTGATTTTGGAGCTCTCTTGGATCCAGTCACTTTCATGCTTAAGCACTTTACCGGTTGCAGTGAAAATAAAATGAGTGCTGAGCCACCTTTCAGTTCCCATCATTGATAAATTTGTCCAGTTCCTCAGCTAGGTCTTTGTCTAGCTTTCCATGATTCTGGATCTGAAAACAGTTACCAAAAGCTACCCTCCCTAAATTGAGCATTTCTGGTTTGTAGAAAAATGGTGTCAGTTGTTCTCCTTCCCACTCAGGGTCCTCATCTTTTCAGTATTATGTGCCATAATCCATGAATTTACTTAAAAGTATTTCCCATTCTACAAACTTGGATTTTGTTCCAAGAAGACATATTTAATAATCAGGCTGAATGTTAAGTTTGTGCTCCCTTACTAATATATGTAGATTGTATTCATGCAGGATAGCCAAACTACTTTTAATTCCCAGTGATAACATTCTTTTAAATTTTCTCCCAGGAAGAAACTCCTTTTTAAGTGGCAATCTGAAGGATGGGATTAAGCTGTATTCACAAAAAGCATCAAATATGTTTCTATGATACTGTAAATCCGGTATGTGGAGTAAAAGGAGGGTGGTTGTGTTTTAGAGTAAGTGTGGACAAAACCAACAGCCCCAGTCAGGTCTACTTAGAAGTAAGCTGTATTGATTTCAGTGAGCTGAAGTTCAGGGTTTTATTTTTGAGAGTACTGCAGAACACACACTATAGATACATGTATAAAGAATTATAGCCTGCCTGATTGAATTTCATCTTGGAGACAAGCACATTTCAAATTGTGCAAACTGTGCTTTGTGCATTTTTCATTCAACAGCCACAGTCCTGTTTGTTATTGATACAACTGTTGTTCTTGATAACACTTTCACCCTCTGTCTGCAGTCCTCCTAGGGGGTAAACATTATGTTTAATCCTGTAGTTTTGTTATTGTAAAGAAGAACAGAAATGTCCTTCCTTGGAAGCTGCTTACAGCTTTTCTGAGTCACAACCTCTCTCTTTGTGGAGTATCAGACCAATGTCTGAGGAAACCTGTCTTGTCCAGGGATTGAAGTTTAAAAAAAAAAAAAATCCAGGGGAAGCTGAACTGCATTTCATGAAGATGTTACTTTTTTAGGCCAACAGGAAATGTTGCAAAAGATTCTTCAGGTTTTTAAGAACTGTTTACTGAGCAAAAGGTTCAAACATCTGGAAGAGGAAAAAATGGTAGTAGGTATTTAAGTCTGGTTTGCATCCAATTACCATCTTGCAAAGAAAGTTGGAACAGTCACCAACAGACATACAAAATGAGTCTCTCAGGCACAGAATTAATGTTAGACTCCCCCAGAGTTTGCTGATAGTGGAATAGCATAAGCAATATATTCCCAAACCCAAGCTACCTTCAGCGTTTTATGATGAACATTTGTCTTTATAATTGGGACCTAATTAAAAGTCACGTTCTTTGAAGTGAGACAGAAAGTTCAGTGGTGCTGTGTTCACACAACCTGTACTTCAATGCACAGTTGTGCATTTCTGAGTCAGCTTTAACCTTGGTTTTCTTTAGTTTTAACTTTGGTTTCTTCTTGTTTAGGTGCCATTAGCATTTTAAAAGAACTCAGCCTGCTGAGTTAATTTATGATTCAGTGCATCATGAAGACCTTCTACCCTACCCACCCCCCCATGGTTTAATCCAGTAACCAAGTGAATGGATTGTGAAAATGTAATTGGGTTGGCTGCTGGGATAGTACCATCTAAAGAACACCAACCAACACTTCCCTTTATTATTTATTTATTTAATTAATTTATATGCCTCCCAAAGACTGAAACTCCTTACTTTCAGCTGCCCCCCCCGCCCCGCCCCGCCCCGCCCCGCAAGGAGATTGATTTACTTGGAATCTTGAGCTATGGAGGAAAATTTTAGACTGATTGATTGTCTTCCCGGCATGCTTACAGTGAGATTTCTCAGATGTTTGAGATGCAGCATTTTTCTTTCTCTATGAACCTAAATTTGGGGATGAAACGTCATACCTGAAAATGGACATGAAAAGTATCCAATCCTGTGTACATTTGCTCAGAAATCATACCAGCCCAAGTGTGCAGCCGAGGTGCCCTGTCAATATACTTTCTATCTTTTTCTACCCATAAGATGCAAATGTCTATTGCTTTATAGCAGCTGTTGATTTCTGCTTTAGAAAGCCATGGCTGTAGCTCAGGTCTTCAAAAGAGGCTGGAGATTTCTACATTTAGAGTCAATTCCCCTTCCCTTTTATCATAGACCCCTTGATTGACTTAAATAAAAGGGGATAGCCTTATTTAAATATATATATATATATATATATATATATATATATATATATATATATATATGGATTATTTAAATATATATCCATAACATTTGGCAATAGGGGTTGTGGATTTTATTAAGCCTCCTCCTACCTTTTGTTTATAATTGAAGGACTGTGCACATGTATGTAGAAAGGATCTTAAGCACAGAAAGGCTGACATGAGAAGGAGGAACATCTATCTATGTGTTTATGGGAATCTTTAATTACTGGTGGTGGTAGAGTTGGCCATGGATGTATCCAAAGAGTTGAATTTCTACCCTTCCTCTGGTAGAAAGCTATAATCTCTATTGGGCCACATTGCCTTTATCAAGAATTCAGCATTTTTGCTGTTCCACAAAAGAGTAATTATCCCCCACCCCACTCCCTGGAACTCATAGACATGGCCGGATCAAGGCTGTCACCTCCCTTGCCTTGTATTTGAAGGTTTAGCATGGGAGACAAAGCACCCAGCTTTCCCGAAGGACAAGCAGAGGCTCTTACAATACAGAGAGGGGGCTGAGTGTATTCCGTGCTGGAATTTCATCCCTGTTCCAAACGCATCAAATTTGAGGGGTCAGGTTTGAGGACACTGCTCACAGCACTTCCATGACATTGTGATTTCCTCTTCTTCTAGAGATCCCCAAAACAATCAGAGATATACTTATTTTATTTTCCTTGTTATTTGATTGTCTTACTCTATACCATGCTGGGTTGTAAAGCTGGAGCTTAAGAAGGTAATTACAGTAGTGTTAAAGGGGCTTTGAAAGGTAATTACAGTAGTGTTAAAGCCAAAAATTCCTTATATCCTTGGATCTTTTGTTATTGCAAATAAATTTTATCTGGCAGCAGAAATAATCAGATAGATAGATTAATCAGATAGATAGATAGATAGATAGATAGATAGATAGATAGATAGATAGATAGATAATCAGATAGATAATCAGATAGAATAATCAGATAGAATAGCTAGCTAGCTAGCTAGCTAGCTAGCTAGATGAAATAATCAGACAGACAGATGTGAAAAAAAATAGAAAGAAAGGGGGGTTATGTCTGGAATTCATTGCTGGAAACTATGAGAGGACATTTTAATCCTATGCCAAAAATCCCAGATCTCTTAAACCAGCCATGCCTCATTTTCTCACATTTCTTTGTTTCTTCTGCCACTGTAGAGATATTTATCCTGTGGGTTTCCTTGTGTGTTCTAAGATTACAGACCCAGGACCCATCTTTTAATAGCACCAGTCCGGCAAGGATAATGCTGAAACCGTTTTGTTCTGATGATTGCTTAAAGGGCAGTCCTGAGCAGGTCTACCCAGCCGTTCCCATGTCCTGGTACCCTTTTGGGGTGGCTTTTGAGTATATATTTGTATCAGTCTATACTTATCCTGTTCCTGTGCCCTGGCTGCAATGTTAATAATCGAAGGAGCAGCTAACGGTATGTATGAAGAGGCTGTGTGGGTAATCTCTTTTCCTCAATACTTTCAGTTCAAAATGTTTCCCCCCCCTCTCTTTCTGTGTGCGTGCATGCACATGGGCGTGCATGTATCCATTCCTTAGGGTTTTTCTTTGTTTCCTTCTTTCCTTTCATTGATGGGGAGGCGGGCTTGTCTTCTGCCTTGGCTTCCAGGTGAGCTTAATGCTCAACGGGTGGCCGGTGATTTCAGCGTTTGCTGGGGACCAAGATGTCACACGAGAAGCTGCCAGCAACGGGGTCCTGATCCAGATGGAGAAAGGAGACCGCGCCTATTTAAAACTGGAGAGAGGAAACTTGATGGGGGGCTGGAAATACTCCACTTTCTCAGGATTTCTAGTTTTTCCTCTTTAAATGACTCGCTGACTGGAGGAGAAGGCTGAGAGAATCGAAACAAGTAAGCGTTGAGATTTGCTTACCATTTCCAACCCCTGAATTGAAGGAACTTTGAACAGCATACTTCTGGATAAGATCTACCTATTGCAGAAGTTTAAAACTCTGACTGAGGTTTGCGTACGTTGCTTGGAAGATCTCTGTAACAGTGCGGACGGCAGTCAGAAGATGCTAGCATTTGACATCCTTCAATAACGTTGCTCTTTTCTTTGCAAACTGTATTAGTGTCCTCTACATTTATCTGGTGATGTTGTACCCATCATTTCCTCACTTTCAAATGTGTCTTTTGACCTTGCAACCCCCCTGCCCCCAGTATGTTTTTTTTACTTTATACTGCCCTCATACAACCAATCTGGGCTTGTTTTTACCATTAGGTATACATATATTTATACATATTTTTTACTCTCTCCCTGAGTTCAACTTCAAAGAAAAAAATATTTTGGAATATATGGTGCCATGGTAAGAAATGTCATGCAAACCTTGATGAGTGCTAGTAAGCAAACAAGAGTACACACAGAAATGCATATACACCTGTATGTATTTATGCAGGTATGTCTAAACATTAACCCTTCTAGCCACATTCCAATTTGCCCTATTTATTGCTATGTAAATTGGACTGAACGTGAAATTTACCTGCTACTTGATGTGTTGACCCTTAATTCTTTTTTTCTCTTGTTAATGTGTGGCCCAGCTACAAAAAGTAGACTGAACTTTTCCTAATTAATCTCAAAGAAGGATGTAAAGATTGACAAATCAATCTCTTTAAATGGCCTTTTATCATTTTTTCCCCTTAAATGAGAAATGGGGCCCAGTTAATGCAATCACAGTTAAACCTAGAAAGAAAAAATACACGAAGGAAACTTACAACAGGCCAAAATAAATGAATATGCAGGACGGCATGGTGTGTGCGGGGGGTGGGGTGGGGTGGGGGGTGGAAGACCCAGCCCAAGACTTCATCTGTGGCAAATTCCAGTTTCCTTGGAACGTTAGATGAAAGAAGTGAAAAAGTCCAGGCACTAGCAATGTAAGCACTTCAATCTAACCATATTTGATCTCTGCCTTTGTTCTGTCTCTTCCCATTATTTTATGTGTTTTCAGGAAAGAGAAAGTAGAGAAGTGGGTGGGGTAAGAGGACCAGGTCAATTTTAGGGACTGTATTTTCAATTTGCAAACTTTGCTGGGCTGAATAAGTTCTGAAGTGGGGGAGGATGAGGGGAATCCCCTTTTCTTACCTTAAGCGGTCACAGCTGACAAATTTGCCCTCTGTATCCTGTATTATAGTATACAATCTCGCCGTCAAATCCCATTTTCTACAGCTGTCTTATTAAAAAGAAAAGAAAATCCTTCCATGATATACCTAAAATGATAGTGTTCATTGATTGCTAGTATTATTTTGTTTAAAGTATTTCAAAGATGTAAATGCTATAATTTTGCAGCACTCTAGAGAAAATAACTACTTTTATTATCAAGGTACAGCTAAAACAAATACTTTTGATTGTATTCAAAACATAATGTGAAATAAAACCAGTGGAATAAATAAAGAAATTCACATCTTGGGGGCGTGGGGGGGATGGAGAAATAAATAGGCCTGACTCTCCTTCCTACTGCTCTGTTCTGTTTTGTCTTGTTGCCTGAAGGATACAGATCAGAAATCAAATGGAATCATTTGCAGATACATCAAAACAATCACTGGGCATGAACCACCAATGTCTATTTGCAGCAGTAACATGGGCAATGGCTGCTATATAGTTAAAATAGGTGGATTTTGCTATCTTTCCCCCTTTCCTCAAAAAAACCCTGGGTTCCAAGAATGAATTTAATTAGCTCCTAGGAGGGCAGTTAATTCTAGCTTAATAAGCAATGTGTTCTTTTATGCTCACTGTCACCCTCCCTTTTGAAAGGGAGAAGTAGTGTCTTTGTTAATAGCTTCATTGGCAAACAGACTAAAGAATGGGAAGAGTGGAATGGGTGTGGAAGGCAGTGGACAGAAATCCAGTGCTTCTGAGGAATTTTGGGCGGACACAAATTACAGACAAATAACAGTGACGGTAGTTTGTCCTGTGATCTGTGTTTCCATTTTGCCTACTCCAGAAGGGTTTCAGGTAGCTTGCAGCTTGGGTGAGTTTATTGTGTGCTCGGCTCACTTCTATTCAGGCCCAAAGAGATGTTGCTTCTCAGTGTGTATCTTTTGCATTAGTAGGGGGCTGTGTGGGTTCCAGGGTAAATCCTACAATTTTGAAGTCTTCCCAGACTAAGGAATAGAGTTCTAAGCTGGTGGGAGAGCTGGTCTGTTTCTTCCAAAGGAGGAAGATAATTGCTGTAACTCAAGTTCCCAATTCAAATTATGATGTTCATTTTGCGTCCTGCTCAGGGTTCTTAGACAATTCATTGGGTCTTGTCTCATCTCAGTATGAAAAGTAAGTGTGCTACCATGCTATCAAGAGTACTTTTTAGCATTACTGCAGTAGCATACATGAAATGTTGTCTAGACCTAAATGCTACCTTAGATGATGCTACATGATGGTGATGATATTTGGTTTATGAATAATCTGTTCATGGGTCTGTATCTGAGATCCTGGGGTGAACCCTGAGAATAAGAAAGGAGTAGCAATGGATTCTCCCCACCCCAAATATTTCTCACTGCTTGAATTGCTGATTCCAACCCAATTTATTTTTTCTGCTAACATCAGACTACATAGCTTATAACAGCAGTTAAAACTTTTCAAGCCCAAACAGATGAAAGATGCACAGTTTTGAACATTACAGGATAGGTGCAAAGCTAGGAGAGCACATTTAGAAAAGATAAGGAAACCTTATTGTATTTCTTTTGTGCACACTGGGTACCTTTATGCAAAATACTGCATGGTGAAGGCTTTGTCTTTTAAAGTTTGTTGAGAGGGTTCAAATTCTTCTCCTATGCAATGCAAGCAAGGACTATGCACATCTCATCTATGTTGCATAATATGGCAATGGTCTATTAAGCCCTTGGATAGGGTGCCCACCATTACATGAAAAGGAAGTGCCTCAACAATAACAAAGAATGAAATTTGCACTAGATGGGTGTGTTTGCACCATATATGAAATCACAGACTAATCAACCATAATTTAGCTTAATGCAATGTGCAAACCCAGCCATTTATCGCTCAGTGTGTTCCAGTAATCTAGAAAATTGGATTGATACACACAACACATAGAAAGAGACATCCACAGAGACATATAGATATAATAACTATCTATATTGATTAATAGCTAGATGATAAAAAGTTGTGAAGAATAAAAAAAAATATTGTGAATTCCTCCCCACTGTTCACCCTTCTTGGGGTTCTTTAAACTATATAAGTCTAAACTTAAATCTTCAGACCAAACTATCTTTCAGATGGAAGAAGATATATTCAAATAGTGGACCTAGGCTGGAAGAATGGTGCACAGAATTGATTTTAGCCTCTAGAATTAATGAATAAATGGGGTGTGAAGCCCTCTTGGCAATCTAAATTACTCTGTGCCCCCTGCTCATTCTGTTAAATAGGGTCCTTGGAGGTGTACCCCAGTCCTGTTTTGATGGCACATCTAGGCTGGGATGACATTTCAGACAAAGAGCTTACAGGCTTAAGACATCTGACCTATCAAGTTATTCTGAAAGAATGAGCAATCCCTGCCTTTGGCCCAAATAACAGGAGCCAGTGAGACAGAGAGGCACAGGAACTAAATGATTGCTCAAAACCTGCCTTCTGCTTTTTTGGGATCCACAACTTCCACTTTCAAGTTCAGAAAAAGTCTCATTACAGTGGAGATTGATGAAGAAAGCTGAAGATGGACAAAAGATGCTTCTGCATAATGTTTTTCTAAAACAGCAATTATTCTGTTATAAGAGATGTTTTACTTGGATTTACAACCTTCAATGCGTATGACTGCAACTCCCATCTTAGATTGTGCTAGCTGGGATACTATGAGTTGTAGCCCAATGTATCTGAAGAACAGTGTGGCTGGATTTATTTTGGTCATTGACCAGTACAGCTGTGGCTGGATTTTCACAATACATTGAGCCATAGTGTAGCTGACCATGTTCTAGCCTATTTATGGGAACGCAGGCTGCAAATAGCAGCTCTGTGGTTTGATTCACACACTTAATCGAGACCCACTGTTGCTATGTTCACATAACATACAGTATATCCAAACAAACCAGGTGATGGCATAACTGATGGCCTTGTTTGCACACACTCAGTCAATATTTGGTTTCCTACCATACACCAAACCATGACCTTCCCTTCCCAATCCTACTTTAGCCCAGTGTGTAATGATGTAGAAATCTAGAAGACTGGATTGAGTAAACCACGGTTAAGTTCATCATGGGAAACTGTCCAGCCATCATGTACTTAAGTGGAATATGCCAAAGGTTGGAATCCTTACCCTATGTGAAGCAACCCCCAATGAACTGCATGGGGGTATATTTTTGTAAGATCACACTTTTGATAACGTCTTCTAAAGGGTGACTTCTGTGTACCCAGAGGAAGATATTACTCATAAAAGTTTCAATTTGCACAGATTTGCATGTAATAGGGTTGGTAGGTTTGCTTTGAAGGGGTAACTATCCAGGTATAGTTTTTCTTCAAAGGAATCCAATGGCATTTTAGTTATTTATTTCAATGGGTCTAAGTGGGAAGAAGTCTAGGACTGACTGACTGAGCATTTGGGTTCCTTCTTGCCTGCGGGCCCAGCAAAAAGAGAAATATCTTTTTATAAAGAGGCCAACTTCAGGTTGGTAAAGGACACTATTTTCATATATCAGTCACCTGATTGAAGGGAAGACTTTTAGTTGAGCAAGCAGCTTTCAATCAATTGCATTTTGATTATTATGAAAAGCTTTTGTGTTCTGCTTCTCATAAAATATCTCAAAGTGGTATATAGTCAAATAGAGGAACAATAATAAAGCAGTAACATCTTCGTGTTTTCACACATGGTTGCAGGTCTGATTTTTTCTCCACTGTGTTTACCTCATTCTTAGTTTATCAGCTGGCTTGTCACAGAGTTAGAGCCAGTTTGGTGTAGTGGTTAAGAAACTGGGTTAGAAACTGGGAGACTGGGAGTTCTAGTCCCGCCTTAGGCACAAAGCCAGCTAGGTGACCTTGGGCCAGTCACTCTCTCTCAGCCCTAGGAAGGAGGCAATGGCAAACTACTTTTGAAAAACCTTGCCAAGAAAACTGCAGGGACTTGTGCAGGCAGTCACTGAGAATTGGACACAATTGAACAGATTAATATATATATAGTCACAAAGCCCAAGGCTGATTTGAGTGGGAAGGGCTGGCCCAAGGTCACCCAGCTGGCATCTATGTCTAAGGGAGGACCAGGACCTGTATCTCCTCTGCTCCTAGCCCAGCATCTTTGCCAATACACCTCACTGGCTCCCCAGTGATAACATAGTAAGTTAAAACAGTACCAAAAATATATGCTAAAAATGGATGGGATTAAAAAAAGGTCTCTATCATTCACATAGGGAAGAGCTAGTTGAAAATATGATAGCTAAACTAAAGATGGTCAACTCCTTAACTTCTTGTGACTGTATCCAGTTTTCTTGGGAATGTTACAGAAATGATTTGTGACAGCTTTCTTTTGGAGTGTTTTCCAGCTTCCCAGTCTAGCCAACAACACTGGAATTTGCAGGTGATCCCCCATGGTGGTAGGATCCAGGGCCGATTCCACTTAGTTTCCAAGCCAGATTTGGCTAGATGCTGCAATCTGTTGCAACCTAACTAATTAATAAACAAGGACTGCAATGTTATGCATAGAGTAAGTACCACTAAAACAAACCAGTTTTGTTTTTGAGTAGACATAAAAAAATAGGCTCTGACCATTGAAAGTAACCTCAGTTAAACTATGTACAACTTCTGAGTGAACAAGGATTGGACAAAACACATAACTGCAGTTCTGAAATATGACTTCATAGTAAACATACATTTGCTATATCAACAGTTCAGCCACCCTTTATAGTCTTACCTTAAAATTTTCTGCTCTGCCTCTTTTTTTGCTTCTAATACTTTCCCTTTCCTTAGAAGCTGATCATCTTTTTTGTGTGTGTGTGGAAGCTGCACTGTCGTTGGTGCTAAAGATGCTTATTTTTTACAGGCTTATATGTCGCATTTAATTATTTATTGGCTCTCCCTTTGCAGTTTCAAAAAACTCTGAATTGTGGGCCTCCTCACACAGATATTAGTTGTTTGATGGGGACATGTGACCTCCCAGGATCCATTTTAATTTGATATACAGTTTGCTTTTCCCACTGGGAGGAATTATTTTAAGAATCTCTGCAAAGAAAACAAAACAAAAGAAGGAAGAGCTGTTAGAGTAACAAATTTCCTGAGTTGGTTGTCTCTCAGAAGTCAAAGGACATAAAATAAAACTAGGTTCTCTGCAGGCTCACAAACAAAAGGAAGTATTTTAGGAAAGAGTGTTGAAAAGGAAGATGAAATTGACTAGAATGGACCAGAAATTGACATGGCATCTTCAGAATTCCATCCCTGCTTTTGAAAGCAAGACATGAAGCCCAAGGAGTCAATCTCCTGCTGTTCAATGAAGGAAAGGACTCTGAGCTACTGCTTTTTTTAAAAAAAGATTCCTGTTGTGTAGGCACTATGCAGGCATTAAATAGTGATTGACAGACAGAGCAATTGTCATTCAGAGCCCAGCTTTTTTAATGGGACCTGCACCCAAGCATGGATAAAACTCTACATAAAAACATGCTTACATGTCCTGGAATACATTATAATGCCAAACATATGGAAATCCTAAATTCAATCAGATGGAAAGAAGTGCCCTGAAAAAAAAAATCATTGGTGGGATTCACGTTAGCCAAGCCTTCCCAGGTTAACAAAACATAATTGCTGTTTTCACACAACCAGCTGTCACAGTGGTGAGATTCCCCCAACTGGATGACACCACAAACTTCATTTTAGCATGGTCTGGAGAATGGTGTGAATCTAGTCTTGCAGCCCCTTGATTGCCAAAACCACCTATCTATATCATATCCCAACCCCCTTCTCTCTCTCCCTATCTGAATGGATGTGATGTGATGTGAGAGTCATCACATCACATCCATTGCCCAATCATTTCAGATTTCACCTTGCCTCACTTAGGAACATAAACACAGTAAATTGCTTTATGAAATCTAGCCATTGCTGTTTATACCAGAGGTGGACAATCTTTGGCTTCAGATGACACGTGTCACTTAGCCCTTCCTCCAGGGGTTCTTAAATTCTGCAATACCAGGACACCCTAAAATGATACATGAATTTCTGTAACTCCTCTATAAATAAAAGTAATGATTTCATTAGGTAAGAAATAAATATACCACTTACTTTTAATAATGGCATTTCAATCACTATGTCAGATAAAACGATGATAGAACTTTGCAACTGTATAAAATAAAACCTGTTCACTCAAAATAAACAAGAAAACAAAATAAAGAGTAAAAAAAAATAGGGTCTATGTTTCTATGGGAAGAATGAGCTTTCTTAGTTTTCCACAATTCCTGATACGTAGGTTATATTTTTGAAACCACGCTTCCTTTTAATTCCACATTTCTTCTCAATCAGTGTTTGCTCCTTGTAGCAACAACATTGGAAATTCCTGACCTTGCTTTGGGCTTCTCCTCCAGAGCAGGAGGCCATTCTGGCATGGCTTCAGCCCTCCATGTGAAAGTCCCTCTAAATAGGTGACCTCTTAATTTGTTTATGATTGTCTAGAGCTTTGTGACTCACAGTACAAGAATCTCTGCCTTGGACTAATTTCAAGGAAAATGGGGAGGGGGGGGGACTGAAATTAGGTGAGCTAAAGAAGGGAGTGGGTTGGGGGGCTGCAAGTGACCAACAGTCCTCTGCAGCCTGGTCAGAGGAAAGATCAGCCTTGTCCAAAATGGCCATGGGATCCTTGATTTATTTATATCCTTTTATAATTTATATGCCCCCTTTCAAAATCAGGTTTTTGCAGGGATCACTTGTAACGCCATAAAACCCCAAGGTGAACATTTTCGGTAATAATTAAAATGCACTGTAAAGGAAACACATTCATTGAAATATTCAAAGATCTGGGGTAGGCTACTACTGAAAAAGTCATCTCCTGGATTCGCACTGACCAGACCTCAGCATGGAAAGGCAGGCCTCTGAAGATCTTCAGCTAGGAACATCTGGGAAGATGGATTCCTTCAGATAAGTCGGTCCCAGATGTGAAGATCCCTCCTCTTGGCTAATACTAGGACCTTGAATTAGGACAGAAAGTGAATTGGGAACCAGTGAAGACTGTAGAGAACTGCCTCATTGATTTGGCAGAACCTCCAAATATTTTCACCTGCAGATTTTAATACCCAGACAGGTGGTGCCTTAAAGATTCACCTATCTGTCACCCGGGCCTTGCTTTGTTTTGTTTTGTTTTTCCCCTTCCATCTCAGCTGATGTACATCTGTGCACTCTTTGCCCACGGCATGCATGAAAAGGAGGCTATTGTCTTTAAGCCCTTGGCTTACAACACAATAGAGGCATCAATCTCAAAAGTGTTGCAGCAATTTATATAAATATAGCTATATAATCTGTGTGTGCTATTCCTGTCAAGCATATACCTCTGCCTCATTTTACTGGTCGATTATATGAGCCTTTCAAATCTCCCTTCACAGTTAGAGTCCGCTGGCAAAGGCCCAAAAATTCATTAGGCAAGCCCCAAATCATTATGGTTTTATTAGACTAGGTTAAGCAATCCACAAACTCAGCACGAATCAGCGAGCTGGGGAGGAGAAAAGAGTACAAAGAGGAAGTAAATATGGTAAATATCCCCACACGATTGGAAGGGGAGGCTCCGAGCAAGGGAAACATTAATTTGTTATTGATCTCCATTTACAACATATACATTTCCACTTCTGTACCTGATATTTTATAACCTAGATAAATTAAGAGGGAGTTAACCATCCTCTGTCCTACAAAGCTTACAGCCAAAGCCCAAGGGTTGGGAAAATACAGAATGTCAAGTCAAGTAGCAATTGGGAGGCAAACTGTGTAAATAGCAAAGATGAGCAGAGAACAAATAGTCAAAAGAGAAGGAGGAGGAAGGCAAAACAAAGTGACACTAAAAGAAGCAGGAATGCTTCAGGAAGTCCATAAGAAAGTGGAAGTCTATATAGTTCTGCAGCCCACTGGAAACCTAGTTTCAAGAGCCTTTGGTTATTTGGGATTTCTACTTGTGTGGACGGAGAAGTCTACTCCTTGGAGGAAAAGATCTACTCCTAATTCTCCTCTTAGTTGCTAGGAGAACTGCTATATTCTTCTTCTCCTGACCTGGGTGTTTACCAAAAGAAGCCAAAAGAGAGCATTTCTCAGGTGAGTTCCATTCACTCAACTCATGATACAAGACTGCAACCAAAGGAGAAGAAAAGGGACAACCAGAGAGACAGGACTTGCCATTCCTGGCAGATCTGATATGGAGGGTGTTTTGCCTTCAACTACAGTAGCTCTCAATTTCCAAGTATGGTTTAGTCATGATAGCTCTGACCAAGGATGGGCCAACCAGTGGTACTCCCAGATGTTGAACTGCAATGTCCAGGTTCCCTCAACATGGCCCATGCTTTCTAAAGACACTGAGAACTGGAGTTCAGCAACATGTGGAGCTCCACTGGTGGTCTAGCCTTTCTCTATGCTCCAAATGCTTCAGCTCACCTACCAGGTCAAGACCAGCCCTACAGTTTGCCTAAGAGGGAACCAACTTGAGTATTTCAACCAATGCACATTCTTCCTCCATTTGGCCTGATGATGTCTGCCTGCACACTGTGCATTTCTGAGAAGATTTCTTGGGCAGAGATTCTGGAAGTTTGCTTTCTTTGAGCCTGGAAACCCCCACTCCCATCCCCCCGTTAATCCAACAGTTATCTTTTATCAACCTTTAATTATGTTTCCTCCACACACACACACTAGCCCAACTGGGTAGGTGAATAATGTCTGGCACCATTAGTTCCGATTTTTTTGGGTCTCTCTCTCCCCTCCCTTCCGCTTTACACCCGAGGGAAACGGCTGGTGCCTTCACGCAAATGAGCGAGCATCCTGGGGAATTTGGCGAGCCATCTTGTTAATGGTAATGAACGGCCTTGATTGATTTCTAATGTGAAGATAATGACTAAAATGGAAGGGTTTTTTTTTTTTCCTAAGCCACCTTTGCTGAGTGGTTTCGGGGAATGCGGGGGAGGGGTGGGATAAGAAACACACCACCTCCTCTGCTCGTTTGCACGCTCGCGTCTCGCTGCAAAAACCAAACGTCGACCTTCAACAATTGCGGGACGGGGGAATGAGTCCCGCAGATCTGGTGGGGCCTTTGCGCTGGAAAGCGTTTGCCCCCGTGAATCGCCCCCTTCCCACACTGTCCTTGGACCAATCGCTAAGGAGCATTTCCCCGGCAGAGATGCTGCAAAGACGCGAGCCAAAGGACCCCGGAGACAGCATTCGAACCGCGCGCGCTCGGCGGACTGGCGCGTTCGCGTCGTTCGTCTGAAGGACGCGACGATCGGTGCGGGCCGGCTCGCGGGCCGGGGGGAATAGCATCAGTCGGATCGCCTTGGCTTCCCCCCGCGAAAAGACAGGGAAACTCCTTCCTTCTTCCTTCCTCCTTCCGTCCTTCCTTCGGAATGCGGGGCTCTTCCCTGCAACAGGTGCGGACGGGGAATCCTCGGCATCCGGACCAGCGCTGACTCGCGAGGAAGCGGGGCTAAAATGTGCCCGCGACTAACCCGGTTGCAGTGCAAAGCGGCGGCACTTGCCGTGTGTGTCTGTGTGTGTGTGTTGGAGGCCTGGCTACAGCTGGGGTTTGGGAGCGCAGGATGGTGGTGGAGAAGGAATAATTCATTAATTTGATTCGTTAAATTGGTAGGCCGCCCAATTCAGAAGGACTCTGGCCTGCCATTCTGGTGAATCCTGTGCCTCATTTGTGAAAGGAGGCTTCCCTCCCGCCTGCCTGGTGGTGAAAGGAGGCTGAAGGCAGGTTGGTTATACTCTGATTCCAGAACAGCCTCCGTGGGTTACGGCCACTGTTGGAAAGTTTTGTGTAGGCTTCACACTCCCTACGCCTGCAAGGTTGGGGGGACACATTTATCAGTTTGCTGTCTGAGTCCCTGAATCAGTGTTTCCCAACCTTAGCAATTTTAAGATGTGCGGACTTCAACTCCCAGAATTGCTGACTGGGGAATTCTGGGAGTTAAGTCCACACATCTTAAAATTGCCAAGGTTGAGAAACACTGCCCTGGATGAAGGAAATCTATTTGCAGAAATCCTCTAACCTATACATTATAGTGGTTTTCTCCTCTGTTTGGCCCTCTGCAGCAAGAGTGTGAACCCCATGAAGCTCTGGAAGTCGCTGTACTACAATTCCCAGCATCCCTCTCCATTGGCCATCCTGGATGGGTCTGCTGCAGGTATAGCTCAGAAATGTTGGGAGGGCTAGACTTTATATGCCTGTGCTCAACCGTCAGTCTGCTCCCATCCTAGGAAACACGTTTTTGTGAAAACAAGGAGTTTTATAGCAACTGAAAAACACATTTCTTACAGTGTAAACTTCAAGCAGTTTCATCTGGTGCTTTCATTATGAAATAGGAAGTAGTGTTTATTTTCTACAGTGATGAGCCTTACACAATTTTAGGTATGTTTTTCACAGGTAAGTTCTCTTTGTTAGCGTTACCAAATCTGGGCTGCAGATATAAAGACAAACAAAACAGTCTGGATTAGTGTCCTAGATATGGTAGCCTTATTATGGATTCCGAACTGAATTACTTTGAGGTATATATGTGCAGGTGGTCCTGGGGTTACGACGGCAATTGGGACTGGAATTTCCATTGCTAAGCAACTCGGTTGTAAAGCACGATGTCATGTGACTGTATCACTTAGAAACAGAAATTCTGGTCCCAATCGCCATCATAACCTGAGGAGTACATGGGTGTCAAGTGAGGACCTCACGTCACCACGACTTCTGTTTTCTTGCTGGCTTCCCTATTGACTTTGGTGGGAAGCCAGCAGGGAACGTCGGAAATCATGATCACATGACCAGGAGGACTATGTTGGTTTAGTCCTCCTCCTCCTCCTCCTCCTCCTCCTCCTCCTCCTCCTCCTGTCTGACTCCCAATTGCAAGCCAGTTGCCAAGTGCCTGAATAGTGATCATGTGACTGTGAAGATACTGTGACAGCCAGAACTCCAAGGACTGGTCATAAGTACCACTTGTTCAGTGCCATCATAACTTTAACGGTCACTGAATGAATGGTTGTAACCCGAGGAGTTTTTAGTTCTCCCTTAGTCATGGAAGATGCTGGGTGACTTTGGGCTAGCCCCTCTCTTCAGCCCTAGACTTGACGTTGAAAAATACCTATCTACCATCCCACGTGGAACCAGCATGGTAAATTATGGTCCATAGCCTTCAATGAAAAGGCCTTCATCCTGCAGTGAATTGATTTGGGCTGATAATAATATACACACACATATACTCACACTCACTTAGTAGTTTAATTATTTAGCATTTTTAGTATTTCAGAATTTTATTCACAAAGTACAGTAGTGTTATAATTCAGAATTTTAAGTACTTTATTTTAATAGTCTACTTCTACACTTGTATTTATGGTGTGTTTGGTTTGATTCATTTAGACAATATTTATGTATCTTAAATTGAGTTCTGTAATGGTTTTACAAGAATTGTATAAATGGCTGATCCATGACCATTATAAAGATGCTACTATACTACTGGTGTCATGTTCCCGTTCCGATGTTTATGGTTCCTCGTAACGTTTCACATGTCATATCTGCAGTTGCGTGCCTGCCTGGCCACGCTGGTAAAGTTCCTTTGTGCTGACTTGTAATCTTCTGGAATGTATGTTTGGGTTATCTCTGCTGTTCAAGGTTACTTTCTCAGGCCGATTCTAACGGTTGCTAGCATCTGGGGGGGTGGTTGCTATGCTAGCCTGAGGGGAGGGTTCGCAACGGGAGCAAGGCTTTTTAAGTTTGTATTTGGCGCGCTTTTGCTCATTCTCAGCTTTCTTCGTACTTTGCATACTATTCATTCAATAAATTAGTTTTCTCTAGTAACTACTGATGAGACTCCTTTTATTGGAATAGGCAATCATTACAACTGGATCCTTTTTCATGTCACCACGACTTCTGATTTCCTGCTGGAAATTCCACAGCACCCCACACTCAGGTCTGTGCAGAAGCTCCCAAACTCAAAAGGCAATCCTCAGGTTTTTATCAAAGTCTGGCCCTAAAACCTGGTTACCCCGTTTCCATGGTCCTGAGACTGCAGGATCTGACTTTGACAGGATAGTTCCCAGGGTCTGGAGCACCAGTTTATGACATTATCCAAGAGCCTGGGAAGCTATGCAGATAAGCTAGTGTTAACATAAACAGTCCTGGGGTTTTCTCTTCTCCCCAACATTTTAAACCGAAATAAAAAACAAGCCAGCTAAACATTAGTATAACTCAGAATAAACTCTAAGCTTCTTCGTGTGAAGGAGAAAAATCAAAATATGTCACTTAAACTCCTCAAAATACAATGTTCTTCCATGTTGCCACTACAGGGTCAGATATGGAATCTGTAAGAGAGAGAGAAAATCAGTCTCTCCTACTTGGGTGCAGAAAATCCAAAGCAATTGCTAAAGAGCTCTTGATTTAAAAAGGATGTGAGCAAGGGGGTTTGGAAAGCCAGGATAAATAGCATACAAAAGGCCTTGATAAGAGGAGGAGAGCAACTGCCCAGGTCCTCTACATCTGGCTGGGATGTAGAGTTGAAGTCCACACATCTAAAAGTTACCAAGGTTGAAAAAAACAGCTCTATGTGGAAGGGCCCATCTGAAATATTTAGAATCATCTTCAAGATCCAGAGCTCTCAACAAAAGGCCAAAAGTAACATTGTACCATCACAAGGCAGGCTCTGCCCCTTCCATATCTGTGAATCATGTCTCAATGCATATACAAAAGGGGAGGGGCTTTTTTCATTTTATTCCACTTGACACCTCCTCCTCTGGATCCTTTTTCATTGGGTAACTAATGCGAAGAATTATTTCATTAGACAAACCCACAAGGAATCATAGACATCAAAATATATCAGTGTCAGCCAATGGCATTACAGTGCCTGTTCTCCCATGACACACTTAACCTAGTAGCTGTACTTGCACAATGCCCAAGCTTGGCCACTGCTATCTATCCTTGATTTGCTTTTGGTGCCTTAGTATGGTGTGCAAATCTAGCCTTATAGGTGTCTGTAGTCAGCCTTTGGAAGAAGCCACATGATGACAGAGGCCTCATGACATCATTCTGCCAGTGATCCAGGGACGTGCTGGTCTCCTGATGCCCAGCACAACTTCATAAGTCTTGTCTTTTCCCTCATGACATCATGAGTCATGTGTCTTCACTTGCAGCCTCTACTTGCACCCAGCTCAAGCTGGGCAGCTTTGGGTCCCATGTATTGTGTGAACAAAATCACCAGACTACCAGCAGTCAGTTCTTCAAAGAGGTCACTGCATTTTCAACCCTGGGGGGAATTGGATGCTCAACATTTATACAGCATGCTATCCATGAATAGGAACTGCATGGCCAATCTCTCCAGGGTGTGATACAAGCTTCCTGATATGGGCAAAACCAAGCTCTTCTTTATTACTTGGCCTGGTGGCTGCAAAATGAACAAGAGGCTATTTTTTAATATGCTCTCTGCCCAGGACTGGGGTCAGGAGACCAGAGCTCTACTTATAACCTTGCAAGGCCAATAACATTTTTTAAAAAGTTTAATTCAAATAAAAGTCCCTCCCTCCGGACTGCTGATATCCAAGAGCCCTGTGCTCCTTCCCCTTCACTTTTTGTTTAGGTTTCTGGTTCTCGGCTGGAGGTGACATACACAAACAAACTAAGCCTTCCGGTGTTCCATGGGTTATTGCTGCATTTATGTATTTCATCTGACATCCCACCGTAGATCTTTTGAAAGCCCCAGAAATGAGAAGATTTTGCCCTAAGGCGTCCTTTCCTAATCCCGTGCCTTGCATATGTGTTGGAGGTCCACTCCCATATTCCCCAGCCAGAGGGAATGATGGGGAGGCTATCGACCATTTGAGAGGTTGTACCTACTTTGTTCCAAGGTGGCAGAGTAAGATTTTCCTTTTAAAAAAACGCTCTTAAATATTTTGCAGGACACATGCTAACCTTGGACCAGTTGCGGAACCAAAAGCTTTAGCCAATGTGCACGTATTGGCTTGTCCCAGACATTCTTTTTCTTATTCTTTTTATTAATTTCGCTTTTCTGTTCACCTGGCATTTGGGAGGAATGGATCATAGAGCAGGAGAACATTAAATAAATGGAATGCAAGATCCTTTTGTCCCTAAGAGAACAATCCATTTGCACAACATTAGCAATGAGTGCTCTGTGGCACTGCAAAGACAGCCTTGCCACCCTAATAATTCATTTGTCAGCCTAACGTCTGTGCTGGCCCTGCTACAAATCGTTGCAATGTAAAATACTTTGGGGGACCCCAGCCCCTCCCTCCCGTTCCCCCTCCATAGATTATATCAGCTTTGGGGGGCGGTAGGTTTTTTGCGAACTTAAGATTCCCCCTACAGATACCTCCCTATTGAACAAGGCTATTTTTATCTTAACTTTATAAAAAAAACAACACATTGTTGGATCACTGGAAATTACAGGAAAGCCTGAACATAGAAAGGTGGGTTATTGTTTGAGGCAAATTTGCATGTTTATTGCTGTTGATCCCTACTGTCATAACAGTCTTGGGAACCTTGACAAGTCTGACCATTCAAGATATTTGTCAGTAGCTGGATGGATCTATAAATAAAACACTGAGCTACCCACACCACTTCTGAGTTACGTTCCAGTCAAAATCTACAGTACATGCCTTCCCCAAAGCGACAAATGATGCCATTTTCAGCAATGGAAGTGCAAATTGGTGCCGTACAGCATGCATTGTTTCAACCAGAAGAGCAGAGTAATTGTGATATATTGAAGGTTGATCTTGTAATAAAAGCAGAGGCCATTAGCAAGGACTGTTTATGACATTACTACTTAGAAGCTGTGTCTTGCATGGTTTTTCTTCTGCGTTGTTTGGGTTTTGTGCTCATAAAACTGCCCCAGCTCACAGCAACATTGGAGCATCTCTATAAATTTTCAGGATCAAACAATCCAAAACTTGAGAAATGTAAGACTGTAAATGGGATGAGGGCAACATTAAGGGACAGCTTGTTTGCCCTCTATTTATTGGCCACACAACTGAGACATATATTCAGAAATCCCCATCATATGCTGAAGATTGGGCTGATTATTTTTAGCAGACAATAGAAAATAAAAGTGGAAATGGGTACAGCTGAGCACATGGTCTGGATGTGTGCTCACCTGCTTAGAGAAAAAAAAGTAAGCTGAGGAGAGTAGGAAACCTGTTGGCCTTCCATACAGCTTTGAAGACTTGGCTATGTCGGCAGGCACGACGGTCTGTCAGCCCTTCCAGGTAAACCAGACTGGAAACATGACCAGGTGAGCTACTTCTACTTTATTGTAAGGCTACATTAGCAGAATCTTGCAAGTCTGAAAGTACAAATCTCCCACCTATTTATCGCTTGAGTGTTCAGGGTGGGTCTTTTCTAAGTTTCTTCTTTAGGCCTTACCCTCTCTCAGACTCCCTTTCTTTTATCTGATCATTCCCTAGGCAGCATTTCTTCCCTCTGTACCCCGAGGTCACCCTCACATTCCATCACAGGGCCAGAATGTATGGCAAAACCTGTGGGATGGTGATGTTGATGGTTGCTTGTGGTTTCATCTTGGCTGCTGATTATGTATTTATTTTTATGGTATTGTTCTGTTGTGTTTTTCATTGTTGATAGCCACCCAGAGCCATGGCAATGAAATGGGTGGCTATCTAAATTGATAAACAAACAAACAAAATAAATAAATAGCATTCACAACAAAGTAATAGTTTAGCAGCAAAAGGCACCATGATGAGCAAACTCTTCTTTTTGCGGGGTGGGCAGAATCTTGTTGGGGCCATGAATTGAGAAGTAAAGTTGGTATTAGGTCTTTCTCAATGCAGCAGTAACACTGGGAAGAGAAGAAATTGTTTGGAACCTGGAGGCTGAATTTGATGTAAGACACCTTGGCTGAAAGCCTTCCAAAGGAAGAGATAGCCTATCTAATCAAGGTCTAAAGAGAGAAATAAGACCTAAGTGTCTGCCTTTCTTGCACATGTTTGTAATTATGCTGATAGGATGTGCTGAGTTTTCTTGGGCTGGGCAAATTCTACTTGAGATCAAAAAATGTAAAATGTGGTGCTAGTACTGTTTTACAACGAACCAGCAGACCCTGCAGGTTGCTGCAGCAGATTCTGAAAAAACTGGTCAATGAACTTCCTGAGCAGTCCACCATAGAACTGGGAGACCAAACCTTGATTTAATAGTAAGTCATAACCTTTAATTAGTAGATGGTTTAATAGGGCTTGTAGTAGTGATATTTCTCAAGCCAGTGCTTCCAGAGATATCACATCATTATTCCAGCAGCAATCAAGATATCTTTAAAAATTTCATTCTTCAAAGCACTGAAGAATAAGGTAACTTTGCATTGTTGATTATATAGAAGAAAAGTAATACTCAGATTTATTTGCAAAGTAAGGGTAGGCATCTGGGCCTTAGGAGCCACATGTAGCCTTAATCCACTTTTTTGTTACTCTTGGGCATTCAAAAAAATTCATTGGGAAAACATCAGCATTCAGTAGGAAAATTTATACTTTTTTTCTTCCGACAAGCAACAAATAAAATATGATAGGTATTATGCATCTGCTAAGTTTACTCCAACCATTTTACTAACTTCCCCAGAAAATGGAAAAATGGAGCATCAGCACCAGGTAGCCTTTCAAGTGTGAAAATTTGTGTTTATGTGTGGGTAGAATGTACCTCTAATTGGAAAAAAAATGTCCCACCCAGGGCCTGAAATAGGGCCCAAGTGTACCTAGAGATCAATTTGACAGAGATGACATTTCAGACCTCATGTACAATCTTGGATCTTATGCAAGACCATCACTTTTGATAGTCTCTGTTCCCATACAACATAGTTAGTCTTTCAAGGTAGCCCAGACAAGAAGCACACCCAGGAGTACTAGCACTACCTTTATTGTAAGGTGACATTAACAGAATCTTGCAAGTCTGAAAATATCCCTCCCACCCCTTACTTTTACTCTTCCAAAAACTAGGGATGGTCCCTTCTGAGATGCTTTTTCCTCCACCACCCTCCTTTGGGCTCAAATTTCATTTATTAGACCATTGTCTAGGCTGCGGCTCTTCCTCCTGTCTCCCAAGGTCATTCCCACATACCATTACAAACTTGCACAAAATATGGTCAAAATAGGAAACTATTAAACCCAACCATGGTTTATTAATATTTGAGAAATGATAAATGGAGGTTTTTCTATCCTTCCCCATGCCCATGCTGTTCTTCCATGCTGCTATGAGCAATATACCCTGCAGATACTCCCCTCTCAAGAGATTCATCTTAGATACATTGCCTGAAAATATTTACATCAAATACCAAATCTGTTAATAATCTATTAATGTCCCCTGTTTTTATTTATATATTACCTTTTCCTCATGAGCTAACAAATTCACAATTGCTCACTGCAACCTTCATTTCTTTTTTCCCAATTGGTTTCTTGTCACACTGGCTCTGTATCTCTTCATTATCCTTTCTAGGTGACTGGAGGAATATGTGTAAGCTTCTCTCCCTCCCTCCCTCCCCAGGAGTGACTGTCCTTCCCTCCCCCCTCCCCCTTATATAATGTCTCACATATTACAACCTAAGGGATGGTCTGTAAATTTGTGTAGAGCTATTTCCTTTTTCTTCAGCAAAGGATCATTACCTTGTCGTGGTGCTGGAGCTTGAGCACCTCAATGATGCCATGAGCTAAACCGTGAAGGGCCACCCAAGACGGGAAGGTCATGACAGAGAGGTCAGACTAAATGCGATCCCTGGGGAAGGTAATGGCAACCCACCCCAGTATTCTTGCCGTGAAAACTAAATGGATCAGTACAACCAGAGATATGTCGGTATACCATCGGAAGATGAGACCCCCAGGTCGGAAGATGGTCAAAATGCTACTGGGGAGAAACAGAGGATGAGTTCAACTAGCCCCAGACGTGATGACGCAGCTAGCTCAAAGCCGAAACGATGGCTAGCGGCCGACGGTGCTGGTGGTGAACGGCAAATCCGATGTTCTAAGGATCAATGCACCATTGGAACCTGGAATGTAAGATCTATGAGCCAGGGCAAATTGGATGTGGTTATTAGTGAGATGTCAAGATTAAAGATAGACATTTTGGGCGTCAGTGAACTGAAGTGGACTGGAATGGGCCACTTCACATCAAATGACCACCAGATCTACTACTGTGGACAAGAGGACCACAGAAGAAATGGAGTAGCCTTCCTAATTAATAGTAAAGTGGCTAAAGCAGTGCTTGGATACAATCCAAAAAACGATAGAATGATCTCAATTCGAATTCAGGGCAAGCCATCTAACATCACAGTGATCCAAATATACGCCCCAACCACAGTTGCTGAAGAAGCTGAAGTAGAGCAGTTCTATGAGGATCTGCAGCACCTACTGGACAACACGCCTAAAAGAGATGTTATTTTCATCACGGGAGACTGGAATGCTAAGGTGGGCAGTCAAATGACACCTGGAATTACAGGTAAGCATGGCCTGGGAGAACAAAATGAAGCAGGGCATAGGCTGATAGAATTTTGCCAAGATAACTCACTCTGCATAACAAACACTCTCTTCCAACAACCTAAGAGACGGCTTTATACATGGACTTCCCCAGATGGATGACACCGAAATCAGATTGACTACATCCTTTGCAGCCAAAGGTGGCGGACATCTATACAGTCGGTAAAAACAAGACCTGGAGCTGACTGTAGTTCAGATCACGAACTTCTTCTTGCACAATTTAGAATCCGACTAAAGAGATTAGGGAAGACCCACAGATCAGCTAGATATGAGCTCACTAGGGTCCCGGAAGAACTCTGGACAGAAGTTCGCAACATTGTTCAGGAGGTGGCAGCAAAATACATCCCAGAGAAAGAGAAAACCAAGAAGGCAAAATGGCTGTCTGCTGAGACACTAGAAGTAGCCCAAGAAAGAAGGAAAGGAATAGGCAACACTGATAGGGAGAGATATGCCCAATTAAATGCAAAATTCCAGAGGTTAGCCAGAAGAGAGAAGGAATTATTTTTAAACAAGCAATGCGCAGAAGTGGAAGAAGACAATAGAATAGGAAGGACAAGAGACCTCTTCCAGAAAATTAGAAACATCGGAGGTAAATTCCAGGCCAAAATGAGTATGATCAAAAACAAAGATGGCAAGGACCTAACAGAAGAAGAAGAGATCAAGAAAAGGTGGCAAGAATATACAGAAGACCTGTATAGGAAGGATAACAAAATCAGGGATAGCTTTGACGGTGTGGTCAGTGAGCTAGAGCCAGAAATCCTGAAGAGTGAGGTTGAATGGGCCTTAAGAAGCATTGCTAATAACAAGGCAGCAGGAGATGACGGCATCCCAGCGGAACTGTTCAAAATCTTGCGAGATGATACTGTCAAGGTAATGCATGCTATATGCCAGCAAATTTGGAAAACACAAGAATGGCCATCAGACTGGAAAAAATCAACTTATATCCCCATACCAAAAAAGGGAAACACTAAAGAATGTTCAAACTATCGAACAGTGGCACTCGTTTCACATGCCAGTAAGGTAATGCTCAAGATTCTGCAAGGTAGACTTCAGCAATTCATGGAGCGAGAATTGCCACATGTACAAGCTGGTTTTAGAAAAGGCAGAGGAACTAGGGACCAAATTGCCAATATCCGCTGGATAATGGAAAAAGCCAGGGAGTTTCAGAAAAACATCTATTTCTGTTTTATTGACTATTCTAAAGCCTTTGACTGTGTGGACCATAACAAACTGTGGCAAGTTCTTAGTGGTATGGGGATACCAAGTCATCTTGTCTGCCTCCTGAAGAATCTGTATAACGACCAAGTAGCAACAGTAAGAACAGACCACGGAACAACGGACTGGTTTAAGATTGGGAAAGGAGTACGGCAGGGCTGTATACTCTCACCCTACCTATTCAACTTGTACGCAGAACACATCATGCGACATGCTGGGCTTGAGGAATCCAAGGCTGGAGTTAAAATCGCTGGAAGAAACATTAACAATCTCAGATATGCAGATGATACCACTTTGATGGCTGAAAGTGAAGAGGAACTGAGGAGCCTTATGATGAAGGTGAAAGAAGAAAGTGCAAAAGCTGGCTTGCAGCTAAACCTCAAAAAAACCAAGATTATGGCAACCGGCTTGATTGATAACTGGCAAATAGAGGGAGAAAATGTAGAAGCAGTGAAAGACTTCGTATTTCTAGGTGCGAAGATTACTGCAGATGCTGGACTGCAGTCAGGAAATCAGAAGACATTTAATCCTTGGGAGAAGAGCAATGACCAATCTCGATAAAATAGTTAAGAGCAGAGACATCACACTGAGAACAAAGGTCCGCATAGTTAAAGCAATGGTGTTCCTCATAGTAACATATGGCTGCAAGAGCTGGACCATAAGGAAGGCTGAGAGAAGGAAGATAGATGCTTTTGAACTGTGGGGTTGGAGGAAAATTCTGAGAGTGCCTTGGACTGCAAGAAGATCAAACCAGTCCATCCTCCAGGAAATAAAACCAGACTGCTCACTTGAGGGAATGATATTAAAGGCAAAACTGAAATACTTTGGCCACATAATGAGAAGACAGGACACCCTGGAGAAGATGCTGATGCTAGGGAGAGTGGAAGGCAAAAGGAAGAGGGGCCGACCAAGGGCAAGATTGATGGATGATATTCTAGAGGTGCCGGACCCGTCCCTGGGGGAGCTGGGGGTGTTGACGACTGACAGGAAGTTCTGGCGTGGGCTGGTCCATGAAGTCATGAAGAGTCGGAAGCGACTAAACGAATAAACAACAACAATTTCCTTTTTCCCTGCACAACTATTATTTGTGACATGGATTTATTCTTCATTAATTTTCCTAACCTGGTGGCTTCAAGATCCATTGAGAATATAGCTCCCTGCATCACCTTTTCATTATTATCTGTTCTTTAGCTGACACTGATTTAGCAGTTGTTTTACTTTACTGAATGGTAGAGCCGGTCCTCATTCAGTTCCATAGCTCATTCAACCAGCACTCAAATTATAGTTATGTTTCTCACACTGTGTTAGCAAAAAAACCTGTAGGGTCTGCCTAGTTGGACAATGCCAGCTTGAAAGGACAATTTGCTCATGAGTTAGTTATCAGAATGTTCTTGGAAGAAGCTGGATCTGTCCTAGCTTTGATAATAATACAAGTGTCATGAGTGCCGTTGAGCTAAAGTCATCAGCGCAATGGCACACATGACAATGACAAGGAAATAAGTGAAGGGGCACAAGTTAAGTAGCCATCAACCCACAACGACTAACGGCTAACAAATAATAGCTAAACGAATCACGGAGCCACCCAAGCCATCAGCGGCAATACAACGGGGATCGCCCAGCTGAAAGCAATCAGCAGAAGAATGGAAACCTGAGGATGGGCGATCCTGGAAACCCTCAACCAATGGCAGGGCAACGCATGGGACAAAGGGGGGTGACGTGACCGAGAGCGAGGGGGCGCTGACCGGCGCGGGGTATTTAAACCACGCACCGGCGCGCTCCTGTCACTCTCAGCTTTTTTCTACCAACGTTGTACCTATCCTGAAATAAACCAGAACCTGATTTGCAAACCAGCGTCTGAACGTTATTCAGAGGTAGGCAGCGCATGACATAAAGCTGAGAGTCATAAACTCAGCCTCGCCGAGCCCCACCGGACGACAACGAGCCGCGGGAGGAGTAGACGGCGAGAAGACCAGCAAGATGAGGCCGGAACGGCGCGGGCAAGGAGGGCGAGCCGCGCGGCAAGAGACAGAGGAGGACCGACCGAGGCCAGAGGCACCGCGGACTCCCGGAGCCATGGACGCCCACCCCACCCGACCCGAGCCTCAGCTCCAACCCCAAGGGGAGATGGCGACGGAGGCAACCCGACCGCGGGAGGGAGCAGCACGACTTCCGAAACCAGCGGAGGACCCCGCGCCCCACATCGCACCCCAGCAACGGGCGTGGAGCGACAGCCCCACGGTGCTCAACACGGAGGAGGACGACGGAGACACCCATCAGACGGAGGAGGAAGCGGACCCGCGGCGGAGGGACGATGAACCCCACCGGCAACCCACCCCCGAGGACGCGCCAACGGAACCGGCCCCAGCGGCGGCGCGGGCTGTGGACGAGGAGGCACGAGCTGAACTCGCGGCCATGCGGGCTCAGCTGACGGAACTCCGGACCATGCTCCAGGCGCTTATGCCCCCCGCGCCACCCAACGACGTCCCCGCACAAGCCCACACCCCGAGCGAAGCACCGAACCCACACAGGCCAGCGGAGAGCCAGCAGACGGCACAGGCGGCCGACACCACACCCCGGGAAGCGAGAGGCGGGGCCGCACAAAACGCCCGGGCCCCAAAGGACTTCCCCATCTTCTTCGATGGGACCCCCTCAAAACTCTCGTTTTTCGTTACCAACGCTAGGGAGTTCATGGGGAGGCACGGACACTCCTATGATTCCGAGGCCGACAAGATCGCCGCCGTGGCGATCAAACTCCAAGACAGGGCGGCGGACTGGTACGTCCAACTGTACGAGTCCAGCTCCCCCGCCCTCGCCACCTTCCCTGCTTTCATCAAAGAGATGAAAAACTATTTCGAAGACCCCCTAGCTAAAGTACGGGCGAAAAGCGCACTCCAGAGACTTAAACAGGGCACACGCACGGTCCCTGACTACGCCCTGGAGTTCAAAGCCCTCGCGGGAAAGGTCTGTGACTGGTCTGAGACCACCCTGCTGGAAATCTTCAAAAGGGGGCTCAACCGCGACGTTCTCCAATGGGCCCTCTACCGCGACGACCCAGAAACGCTACACGGGTGGATCCACCTCGCGGGGAAAGCCGAACACGCGCACCGCACCTTCCTTATGACAACCACGGAAGACACAAACTATGTCGGGAAAAAGGTACCCGCACCACACGGGGGGATGGCCGGCCCCATATACCCAAAAAAGAAGTTCAACCGGGAGCCCTGCGGGAGGTGTGGCAAATTAGGGCACAAGACGGCGGATTGCTTCGCCAACCGACCGCCGACCAGCGCGCCCAAGCCCGCCCCGAAAATTAGCCCCAAACCACCCAACCCGGGGCCGCCCCCTCACCGCCGAATGACCGTGGCCACAGCGACACCGGAAGAGGGCTGGGACGCTTACTGGGGGGAAGAGGACAATACCGACCCCGACCAGCCGGCGGGAAATGCTCCCCGCTTGCTCTGAGACGCGTGGCGAGGCAGGCGGTGGGACAGCAACGCGGACCACCTCAACGAAACGACAAAAGCTCCGTAATATTGGCAGCAATCCAACTCTCTGCCGGCAACGGAGCCACCACGGCCGCGGCACTAGTGGACTCGGGGTGCTCAAAAAACCTCATCCACCCCGACCTAGTCGCCAAACTCGACCTCCGCTGCTTCCCCCTCCCCACGCCGCTGGCATTCCACCAGCTGGACGGCTCTACAGCGGGAGGGAAACCAGCCACGCTACAAACCGAGCCGGTCACCCTGCAAATGGGCACTCACACCGAGCGCACATCGTTCGTAGTCACGCCCATCGGACGGCCCATTGCAGTCCTGGGGATGCCATGGCTCGCGAAAAACAACCCGCGGATCAACTGGGTGACCCGCACCTTCACATTCGGCGACGGCGAGTATCGAGCACCAGTACCAGCTGGCAAAAGCAACCCCACGGTAGGACGAGCGGAGGCGACCACACAAGACAACGCCGCTACCACAGCAGACCTACCAGAACAATACGCCGACTTCTCCGAGGTCTTCGGAGAGGCAGAGGCAGACCAACTACCCCCCCACCGCAAGACGGATTGCCGGATCGACCTACTGCCCGACGTCCCCCTACCTAGACCAAAGATCTATTCGATGACCCCGAAGGAGATGGCAACCCTCCGGGAGTTCATCGATAAAAACCTAGATAGGGGATTCATAGAGCCAGCATGCTCACCGGTCGGAGCCCCCGTCTTATTCCGGGAGAAGAAAGACGGGACCCTACGGCTCTGCACCGACTACCGGGGCCTAAACGCGGCTTCCCTGTCCAACAAATACCCCTTACCCCTGGTAAAGGACATGCTCGCCCACCTGTCCACGGGCAAAGTCTTTTCCAAATTGGACCTTCGCGAGGCGTACTATCGCATCCGAATCAGGGAGGGGGACGAATGGAAGACGGCGTTTAACTGCCCCCTAGGCACCTTCCAGTACAAGGTACTGCCCTTCGGACTCGCGGGGGCCCCTGGGGTGTTCATGCAGCTCATCAATGAGGTACTGCATGAACATCTGTTTAAAGGGGTCCTGGTCTACATCGACGACGTCCTCATTTACACAAAAACACACGAGGAACACGTAACCTTAGTCAGGCAAGTCCTCGACAAGCTCAGACGGGCGCAGCTCTATGCAAAGCCTACAAAGTGCGAGTTTCACAAAGAGCGCCTAGACTATTTGGGGTATCGAATCTCCGGGGACGGCATCGAAATGGACCCCGCAAAAGTCGAAGTGGTGCTAAACTGGGAGCGGCCCCGCAACAGACGGCAATTACAGAGCTTCCTGGGATTCGCGAATTTCTACAGGTCCTTCGCCCGGGGGTTCGCTGAGATAGCCCTCCCCTTAACGGACCTCCTCAAAACCAAAGGGGTGGGGGACACCCGACGCGCCAAGAACCCAGGCACAGTGCTGAATTGGACTCCCGCGTGCCAGACCGCGTTCGACAAGCTGAAAGCGCTGTTCACGACGGAGCCAATCCTCGCGCACCCGGACCCAGAACGGCCGTTCGTGGTCCAAGCCGACGCCTCAGACTTCTCCCTGGGAGCCATCCTGCTACAAAAAGACTCCACGGGGCTCCTGAAACCATGCGCCTACCTGTCAAGGAAGTTCTCCGAGACAGAGAGGCGATGGCACGTCTGGGAGAAAGAAGCCTTCGCGGTGAAATCGGCACTAGAGACATGGCGTCACCTACTCGAGGGAGCCACCCAACCATTCGAGGTCTGGACGGACCACCGGAACCTCGAGGCCCTACGAACGCCTAGACGCCTTAGCCCAAAACAGGTCCGATGGGCCCAATTCTTCAGCCGCTTTGATTTCCAGCTGAAGTTCATGCCGGGCAAGAAGAACTTCCTGGCCGACGCCCTCTCCCGGCTGCCCCAAGACGAAGAGCCCGCCCCAGACACCATTGGGACGGTCCTATCCGCCTCGCAACTGGGGATGGCCGTGACCACCCGAAGCGGCGCACGGAGGCAGCTCGACGCTATGGCGCAGCCGACGGCGGGACAACCGGCGACGGAAAGAAGCCAACCGCAACTACCAGGGGGAATGCGCACGGACCTCGCCGCCGCCCTCAAAACCGACCCCTGGTTCCTGGCAAACCCCGACAAGGTAACGATGGCGCAAGACCTGGCATGGGGGGAAGGCAGAATCTACGTCCCGGACTCGCAACGCCAGGCGATCTTGCATAGGTCACACGACGCCAAGCAAGCGGGACACTTTGGGTTCCTCAAGACCCTACACCTAACACGGCGCCAATTCTGGTGGCCCGCGCTCAGGCGAGACGTAAAAACCTACGTGGCGTCCTGCCCAACGTGCGCTAGGGCCAAACGGGCACCAGGCAAACCCGCGGGGCTATTGCAACGGGTGGCAGAACCCTCCCGCCCATGGGAGGAAATCTCTATGGATTTCATAGTGGACCTCCCACCCAGCCAGAAGAAAACGGCCATTTGGGTGGTGAAGGACTACTTCTCAAAGCAGGCCCACTTCATCCCCTGCACGTCGGTCCCATCCGCACAACAACTAGCCAAACTCTTCCTCATCCACGTGTACAGGCTACACGGATGTCCCGCACGTGTGGTGACCGACAGGGGCACACAGTTCACCTCCAAATTCTGGCGGGCCTTCCTGAAGCTGACGGGGACCCAACAGGCCCTATCTACGGCTTGGCATCCGCAGACGGACGGAGCCACTGAGGTTCTTAATGCCACCTTAGAGCAATTCATACGATCATATACGAACTACCACCAAGACGACTGGGCTGAACTGCTCCCGTTCGCCGAAGTCGCATACAACAACGCCGTCCACACGAGCACGGGGAAAACCCCGTTCGAAGTAGTCTCGGGGCGCGACTTCGTCCCCATACCGGAGCTACCTCAACCCCCGGAACCCCAGGTGGACGCCAGCGACTGGGGACGGAAGATCGCGGAAGCATGGCCAGTAATCACGGCGGCGCTGAAGGAGGCACAGGCTGCTTACAAAGAGCAGGCCGACAAGCACCGGCGCCAACAACCGACGTTCCAGGCGGGGGATATGGCCTATCTCTCCACCAAGTTCCTAAAGTCAACCCAACCCTCGAAAAAACTGGGGCCTAAGTACATCGGGCCGTTCCGAGTCACGCAAATAGTGAACCCGGTAGCAATACGCCTGGACCTGCCACACAACCTCCGGAGACTCCACCCGGTGTTCCATACCAGCCTCCTAAAACCGGCAACCACCTCCCGATGGCACCCAAGCACGCCACAGCCCGCACCGCTAATGATCGACGGGCAACACCACTTCGAGATCAGGGACATCCTCGACTCCCGCAAGCAACGAGGAACCCTACACTATCTGGTCAGGTGGAAACACTTCCCCCACCCGGAATGGGTGGCGGCGCACAACGTTAACGCGCCTGACCTGACCAGAGCATTTCACCGGGCATACCCCGACAAACCGCAATCAAGGTCAGCAAAACCAAACCCCCCCTCGCAGGCCCCCCCCCGCCTCCCGTGCCCCAAGGGAAAGGGCCCCCCCCAAGCCCGCGACTTGGGTGGACCTTCCCCCCCCCGGGACTCACTCCCCCCGCCCCGGGCCCACGAGGTGGTGACAAACGATCGCCAGCACCCTCCCCCCGCCCCCAGGCCGCGGGGGAGTGGCAAGCAAGTCAACAGGGCAACCTGGGGGCAACGCCCAGGAGCCACAACAAAGGCGACGCACTCTAAATAAGAAAAGAAGGGCCCTACCTGGAGCTGAGCAGCACCCGACCAGCCACGCCTCTCGCCTCGCCGAACTGAGCCAAACAAACAGGGTGTGGTTGGAGCATGCGCAAGCCAGGTCAGAACCCGAGCATGCGCACCATGGACACACCCTGGGAAGGCACGTGGTAGAGGGAGGAGCAAAGGGAGGGGCGACAACTACTCCGGCGGGAACTTTGAAAAAAACAAAAAAAAAAAACAAATGTGGCGTTTTGACAGCTCCACGGGGAAAACCAAGAAAACCGGGGGAGGACACTATTCGAAAAGGGGGCAGTATGTCATGAGTGCCGTTGAGCTAAAGTCATCAGCGCAATGGCACACATGACAATGACAAGGAAATAAGTGAAGGGGCACAAGTTAAGTAGCCATCAACCCACAACGACTAACGGCTAACAAACAATAGCTAAACGAATCACGGAGCCACCCAAGCCATCAGCGGCAATACAACGGGGATCGCCCAGCTGAAAGCAATCAGCAGAAGAATGGAAACCTGAGGATGGGCGATCCTGGAAACCCTCAACCAATGGCAGGGCAACGCATGGGACAAAGGGGGGTGACGTGACCGAGAGCGAGGGGGCGCTGACCGGCGCGGGGTATTTAAACCACGCACCGGCGCGCTCCTGTCACTCTCAGCTTTTTTCTACCAACGTTGTACCTATCCTGAAATAAACCAGAACCTGATTTGCAAACCAGCGTCTGAACGTTATTCAGAGGTAGGCAGCGCATGACAACAAGATCTTGAGACAAGTTGTTCAATGAACTTGAAGAGATAGTGTTCTAGTCACATGTAAGTACCAAACAGCACATGCTTGAATTTGCTTTTTGGCAGGCCCTCCAGATGATCATTTACAGTGGCAAATTGATCAAGCTACAGGTGAGCGATTTGATTTGATTATGTGCCATCAAGTCAGGATTAATTCCTAGCAACCACAGAGATGGACTTTCTCCAAGTCAATTGGTCCCTAAGTGGATCCTTCAGGTCTTCTATCAATGCACCCATCACTGGTGTAATTGAATTCCTCCACCTTGCTTCAGGTTGTCTCTTTCTTTCTACCTCCAGGTGAGTGAATAGTTTATATCGGTCTTTATCTCTCTCTGTTATCCTTCATTGTACCTGTGATGCTGTTTATGGGGAGTTAGAGATTCAAATTCCCATAAACAGCATCACATGGAGCTCCCTGGGTGACTTTGGACCAGTCACTATCCTTTCTCACAGGTTTGCTTCTGCAATGATAAAATGAGGAAGACTCCACCATTACCTCCACAAGGAAAGATGGACTATAACAGTCAGTGCCAGCTCAGGGGTATATGGTACCCCTAGGCCACATTGACTGATGGTACTACCTCCCACCGATGCAAAGATCTGCATTTTTAATGTGATTTGTTGGTGTCTCCTAGTCTTTGGCACCCTGGGTCAGTGCCTGTTCAGCCTTGGCCTAAAGTCAGCCCTGATAAAAGTAATAAGAATTGTGAGGGGAACAGCTACAGCACAGACACAGTAGTGTGGAAGAAAAAAAGTTCAACAAACAACTTTGGGAACGTATTGCATAGTTTTTATTATTTCAGTGAAGCTCATATTGCTGGTTTAGTAAGTTCTGAAATAATCTGAACTCTTGGCTCAAGGCAATCTTGGGCTGAACTGTTCTGATTTCTGACCTGCTGCCATTTAAACAGTCCCTTCTCCTCAACCCGTGATGCCTTATTAAGTCTAAATTGGCGAGATATCTGGGAATAATAATTTAATAGGCTACACTTAGTCTGTCCCCTAGGATGGTGTTTAATGAAGTTCCAAACAGTTACTAATTCCTTCATTCATAAATAAAACATTACAATAAGAAAGGGAGGGGGAGGGCCTCTAAACTACTCACATGAGGAAGACTTTAAAGAGTAGTAAATAACAATGTTTGGTCTTTGGGGATTTTGATACATTAATGGATAGTATGACTTTCTCCTACAAGCCAGCAATGGTTGGCTGCAGCTTGCGCATTGTCAACCTTTTGACATTTTAACAGTTATGGCCTTTGTCTCCCCTTATGCCTCTTCCTTCCCCATTAAGTACTTATGTGCTTTCTAGGAGAAGCTGATCTCACAGGAAAACAGATTGGTCGGAAAGACAGAATGACCTCGGGGGATTTTTAATGGGTGAAACAATATACCTTAACTGTCCCTATTTGCTTGCCTTCAGCCTGTTTTGGGCTAACTCTCTCTGGTGTGATGCTTCTTCCCATTTTGTCCCTATGTTTTAAAGTAGTTTCTGAAGATCTTTCTTAAAGGTAAAGTTCACCTACATCCCTGCACCTCATTCTTGCTCCAGAAGGCCTTTTCTGTTTTCATCTCTTGGTGGATCTGTGCAACTAATAGCTGGGACTCCAGTAAAACAAGCCTGGATTACTTGATCATTATACCTGTGCAGACAGGAGATGGGCTTTCTGCTGTTTTGGTACATCCCAACGTCATCATTAATTTATCTGTTGTCTCATACATCAACACATATTTCCTTTGCCTTTGTTTTTCTTCCTTCCTTCCTTCCTTCCTTCCTTCCTTCCTTCCTTCCTTCCTTCCTTCCTTCCTTCCTTCCTTTCTCTTTTCCCTTCTCCTCTTGGGTTTTTGAAAGAAATGGATGAAGAACACAGAGAATTTGAAGCAGTCCCTCTCAGCAAAATGAGAAACCAGCTGCTGTGAAGCACAGCGACCACCCATAGCTTCTGTAGAGTTTGGGCAGGTGATTTGTCTTGCACCTCTGAAAATGAGCTCGCTTTAAAGATCAGTGCTAGAGGAACATCATTGACCTAGGAATCAAGGACAAAATATTCCTAAAGTTTATTATTAATTGGTGTATTTGGTATGGCTCAAAATCCAGAAGACAGAGAATTCCACAGAGAGATCCAGATGACTTACTCTGTTCTCAGTATGTGTATCCCTCTTTTTTTATTTAACATGCCCTCAAGTACTTGGCAATTAGTGGTCAAAACATGCCGCATGAGGACATGAAGTAGAGCAGAGTTTCTCCACCAGGGTTCCGTGGCACCCTAGAGTTCCGTGAGAGGTCACTAGGGGTTCCTTAGGAGATCACAATTTATTTAAAAAATTATTTCAAATTTGGGCACCTTCACATTAAAGAGGTAAGTTTCTTTCTTTATTTTTAGTTTAAGAACACTGTTAAGGCATATAGGCCTACACATGAAATAAGCATAATAATTGGTTTGAAATTCCCCAAAGGTGGCTGAGTTAGCTTACTGAAGCCTTCCTCAATCTGATGTGTTTTCCCATAGTTTCTATTATTTCATATCAGTTTGGCCAATGGCTAAGCACTAGTCCAATACATCTGAAGGTCACCAAGTTAGGGGAGACTGGTTAATTGCAGGAGTAGTTAAGCTGCTGCCTTACAGCCATATATAACCATTGTTCTGATTTCAAGAGATCTCCACAATAAAATTCTGAAAAGAAAAATCACACACTTAGACATCTTATACATAATACAGTAGGGCCAACCCATTTATGATCAATACAGGAAACCTAACCCATTGTGATTAAAAGGCTTGTTGATTAAAATAAAAATTCTGAAGATGCCATTCTCTTTGAGAACACATGAACCAATGGTTGATATCTTACATGTAGTGCAAGTGACCTGACCAATTTGTGTTCTTTCCAGTGATTGTAGGGAACAATCATGGGAAAGTTATGCTCTATTTTGTTACTTTCTTTTATATTGCCACAATAAAATTGTGCAAAGAACTTAGATGCATCAGATATATAAGCACACCAAGGCGATCTTTTTGTTTCATTTTTGTTTTTCAAGGATATAAACACAACAGGAATACTGTGTGTGTGTGAAGAAAAAAAGAGAAAAGATGAGTTGAAAAAGAAAAAAAGGCTAGGAAAACCTCCAATTCTGGAGCTATTTTTAGAACTTCTTCAAGATGAACCAGCAATCAGGTGAAATGGAGCATAGGCTACCACAAATCTACAGAACAATAAAATTGATGTACAAGGGAAATTTACTCATCTCTATGCATAGCATAGGGGAAGAAAACTTTACTTAACTCTCCATGTGTGTTCCCTGAATTATCTCAATAAATGTGTATTACCTGTCTATCTGCTCCTACCCATAGCATGCTACCCATTGACTGATGTCTCAGAGCCATAAACAAGTCAATATTAACACCCAGTGGTTGACAAAAGCAAATTGGTTCATTTAAGCAATTGGTTGTTCTCCAACTTCTGCAGCAGTACACTGATTTTTAACACACATTGTCTGCTGTCTTTTAGAGCACGTCATGGTTGCCAATGCCTACTTTGTTCTGTCACTTTGTATAACTACCTGTTCATGGTACAGCTGGCCAACATGTCTCTCATAGGCAACTTCCCTGTCCTTTCCTGACACATACTGTATATTGTTGCTTGTATTTGTGTTTGGGTGTGTGCTTTATCACATTTCCCATCTTTTCAGGAATGCCATTACAAAAGACTGGAAATCTAAAGATGTCACGGGTCATTAAGTCTATCTTAGGGACCAAGAAACTAACAATCGCAAACTGGCCACGTTCATCCTCTTACTAATGCACTTGTGTATACGGCTGCAAATTATCCAGGAGTGTATTCTGTTGCACCTAGCTTCTACTATATACTGTATGATGCCAAATAGAGCTGTATGATCTAAGGTAGTGAAGATTTATAGAACTGTTTGAGCTTATAGCCTTTGCTATTTAGGCTGGTTAATCTGATCCCCACTGTAGTAGTCCAACATGCTATTTTGAAAGAACACTTGGTTGGGGAAGAATAATCTGAGAAAATTCTTGTTCACCCTTTCAAAAAGATATTTGGATCCATACATACTAACCCATCCCTGGATGTTTATTTCCCATGTACAATGTATTAACAACTTTAATGGCTAGAAAGTTTTTCTGATGTTTACCCTAAGTATTTCCTTGTATTGAGAATCATACTTATCTCATCAGCAGGAGCCATGGATACTGATTTCTTATTCTCTAAAGACACCTATGAAGTTTCTTCACATGTTACCAAGTTCCTTCAGGCATTAATTTAGCCCTGGCAGTTTGTGTTGTATCACACATTTGATAGATGTCAAGCTGTAGATCAGCTTGTACCCTCAAGATACATTTGATAACTACTGTTATCCTTGGATAGCATGACCAGTGGATGATGGGAATTGTAATCTGATACATCTGAAAGACTAGGTTGAGAAAGTTGTCATAACTGATAGGCACCACTCTGGTCCTCTTTTTAGTGTTTGACTTGGACCAATGACGGGTTTCTAAGAAACTTAGACTCCATAACTGCTACCCTTAGGAACTGTGAGAGATTTGCCATAATACCAACTGTCTCTTCGATGCTTTACATAACATCCTGACACATTAAGGAGAATCACATATTCAACTTTGGATAATTGATGCAAGGGCCTAAGGGAGGAAGCTATACTGTGTATTTCTTATGTAGTTGGGTTGGAAATATTCCAGAAGAAGATCCAGATTTTGAAGCTTTCTGATAGGCAGAAATAACCCACACTGGATTAGTCTCATGCTGTAACAATGAGACCTAGGAACATCCATGTAAATATGAAACGACTGGTATTCTTGGTCTCTGATGTAATATCAGATGGTGCATAGTAATTATGCTTCAGGGTTTTCTGCAAATCATTACAGTTCTATTTTCTAAAGCAAACACTTCTAAACTTTTTTTTCTGATTTTATAAGAAAGTAGAGAGTTAGGTATGGATGGACAAGGCTGTCAGTTTAAGATTCTTTCCATTTCTATATATGCAGATTTGTCAAGTTCAATTTCTCCCAATTGACCATTCTGTTAAAAATGATCAGTTTATCTTATTTCTAGTACAGCTTGAGCATCTTTAAAAGCTTGCTTTAACATTTCTGTGCATTTCAGTGTCCATGCCTTCAAACCTACAGATTTTTATTTGCAAATAAAATAAAATTTATTTTATTTACAATTTTGCCTTAGGTACATAGTTTTCGATAGGGACGCGGTGGCGCTGCGGGTTAAGCCGCTGAGCTGCCGATCGGAAGGTCGGCGGTTCGAGACCACGCGGTGGGGTGAGCTCCCATTGCTAGTCCCAGCTCCTGCTCACCTAGCAGTTCGAAAACATGCAAAATGTGAGTAGATCAATAGGTACCGCTTCGGCGAGAAGGTAACGGCGTTCCGAGTCGTCATGCTGGCCACATGACCCGGAAGTGTCTATGACAACGTCGGCTCCAAGGCTTAGAAACGGAGATGAGCACCGCCCCCTAGAGTCGGACACGACTGGACTTTACGTCAAGGGAAACCTTTACCTTTACCTTACATAGTTTTCACAGACAATATCCCCTAATCTAATGCATATTTTGTACATTATTTTGTATTCAAAATTTATTATGGTCACTGACCAATACTTGTAATTTTCATGACATGATTTCAGGAATTGGTGAAATCTGATAAATCAGCAAAAAAAAAATATGGTGAAATGCTTTGAAAAATTCAGTGAAATGTAAATTTCACAGGATAATTAAGATTTGGGTTCATGCATTGGTTAGAAAATGTAAAATGAAATAAATATGGATTCAAATGTAAATGGAATTAATTTCTAACCCATTTGCTGAGGAGTGTGATGTTTCAATTGGACAGTGGAAAAAGGAATTTGCTGTTCAATCAATCAAATTTTGGTTGAATTCATTCATAGTAAATACTTCACTTGAAAGGAGGTACCACCCTCTTTCACTGAAGAACATTAAACAATTTTAGTGATGGAAAGTTTAATTGTTTCTTTTCTGTGTTCCTGGCTGCAACACACTGGGAACGGAAGTTATAATGAAGCAAAACCCACTCTTAGTAGTTTGCAACTAGCTGGAAATAATTGGGCTGAGACTCCCATCCAGACAGTGTAATGCCTCTGGCATTTCCCTGAAAGCTATACTTAATTGCTTTGCTGATATTGGTAAGTGGTCCTGAGGGTGATGAAGTGGTAAAGCTACCTACATATGCAGGCAATAGAACATGTGAAAAAAGTGGCTTCTGAGGTCCTTAAAATGACCAGCTTTTGTGAATCTTTTGACTCAAGGAAACAGAGACTAAATAGAGGATTTTTTTTTTTGAGTCAAGAAGCATACCTTCTTTAAAAACCTCTCCAACTGATAGATTTCTTTAAGGTTTTTTGAAAGCCAGTGGTCTCATAACGTTCCCCAGCTCTTGCTCAAATTATTCTGGAGGTACAGTTGGCATTTCCCAGATTCATTGGATTATACCTGTCATTGTCCACATCAGCCTGTGCTCATATGGAGGGCACCAGGTTGGAGAAGACCTGTCATTGTCCACATCAGATGGTCATCTGGAGGGTTGGAGAAGACAAACTTCCATCTGCAGATTTGCCATGGTCTTCTTGTGATATGACAGCCAGTTTGGTGAAGTGGTTAAAGTGCTGGCCTAGAAACCAGGAGAGTGAGTTTTAGTCTTCCCTTAGGCCAGACACTGTCTCTCAGCCCAACCCACCTAACAGGGTTGATGTTGTGAGGAAAATAGGAGGCAGGAGTATTAGGTATGTTCAGCCCCTTGTGTTAACCAATTATAAAGGTGGGATAACAAATCCAACAATATGAATATGTTTTTTCAACTTCCCAGTCTAGCCTGCAAGGTTTTCTGTTGATCTACTTTCTAAGCACTAACCAGGTCCAGCACTGCTTAGCTTCTGAATACAGACAAAGTTGGCTTATCAGAGTATAGGATAAATGTATAAAATGCTAAATAAGAACCCTGTAGCAACTACCAAGAAGCTGATTGGCCGTCTGCCTTCTCTGCTGCTACAAAATAGTGGGTCTTTTCATGGCTTAAGAACTTTAGAAGAAAGGTTTATATAGACAACCATTGTTTCTGAAAAACATGACCACATATCCTCACTCACAAGCATCCATACATGCGGCTAGGTCAAGCCAGCTGAAGAAATAAATATGCTAGTCTTTAAAGCACCAGAAAATTCATAATTGTTTTTACTTGTACGGGATACCCGAAGTAAATTTCTCTTAAGAAATGCAATATCTGATAGATTTTGATTGCAGTTATTTTGCATGGGGAACAATGATTCTAAGCGATCATTGCAACATGCAAGTTAATGTGAATTCTCTGTGGTAGGGGGTTTGTTTTGTTGGGGGCAGGGAGGAAAGAAGAGAAACAGGTTAGACTTTAAAATCCATTTTGAAATGTACAGATAATTGGACTAATTCAGGACAAAGCTGTTGCAAGAGGGTTTATTGGACATGAAACTGCAGATGTGCTGGAGTAAATTGGAACTATGAAGGATCTCAAGTCCAATCTATTATTGCTGGGGAAAAGCTCAGCTTTCTGTATAGTTCCTTCATTGTTTTTTCATCTTGCAGGCTAGACCAGGAGTCTAAGCCAGGCAAACAACCTCACTCTAGGCAGCCTGCTGTGCCTGAATGTGATTTTTCAACCTTCATAGATCAGCCTACTCAAGTGAACTGCCACCTCCTGGGGAGTAAAAAAAAACTTTTCTGTAAAAAGTGGGGAAAAAGTGCTCAGTGTTACCTTCAAGTTTAACATTACAAGGCCAGTGTTCCAGACTTCTTCACAAGCAATAAAACTCTCCCAATTGGGTCATGTTACAATGGTTGGTCATGAGGAAACCGATCTACATATATGTGCACAATATTCTGGGTTTGGCGATCAGTCTCTCACAGATGATGAACCTGATCTGAGAAAGCTCAGGGTCTGAAGAGATATCTGAAAAAACAAAAATTAACTCTACATCAAGCAATGGTGGATTAATAGGCTGCAGAGAGAGGCTAATGGGATGTAGTGGTTAAAGTGTTGGATCACAACTAAGGAGATCTGGGTTCAAGATAGCTTGCTTGCTTGCTTGTTTGTTCAATTTGGGGCCATCCTGATCTCCAGTGAGAGAATGGTCCATAAGGTGGGTGCTAGGGCAGGAAAGGCACGTCTTCTAGGCCTTGCCAACTGGCATTCCTTAGCCTGAAGGGACCCAAAGCATGCCCACCCTGCCTGACCAGATTGGATGGGTAGAAACAACCGGGGAGAGATGGTCCCTCAAGTAATCTGGTCCCAAGCCATGAAGGGTTTAAAGGTGACAACCAGCACCTTGAATTGCACCCAGAACCACAATGTCAACCAGTGTAGCTCACAGAGTAATGGTGTTACATGCATCAAATAACCAACATCATTTACTACCCATGTGGCTGCATTCTGCACCAGCTGAAGCTTCTGAATGGTCTTCAAGGACAGCCCCATGTAGAGCTTATTGCCGTGGTCCAGGTGGGAGGTCATGAGGTCATGAGTGACAGTGAGTAGTGCCTCCCAGTTCAGGAATGGGGGCAACTGGCGCTTAACCTGAAGGTGAGAAAAGGCTCTCCTAGCCACAGCAGCCACCTGCTCTTCAAGCAGGAGTGGTGAGTCCAAGAGGACCCCCTGATTGCACACTGGGTCTGTCTGAGGCAGTGCCGCCCCATCCAAGATCAAAGATGGAAAATCCTTAGCACTGGAAGATCCAAACACCCAAAGCCCTTCAGTCTTGCTTGGGTTATTCTGAAGCTTCTTGTGCCCCATCCAGGCCCCCATGGTCATGTTCACTGTTTCAATGTATTTCAAACATCGTAATGTTTCACATGCCATGGCGCTGATGCGCGTTTTTGTTTGGGAGGGAGCTGCTGTGAAACCTTGTACCAAGCTCTGTATGTGAAATCAGGACAATGGAATGTGTTTGGGTTGTGTTATCTGTTCAAGGCCTTTTCCCGCAGACCATCAGAGACCATTAGGAGCACCTGGGATTGTGAACTTGAGAAGACTCTGCGGGGGCAGGGATTTCATTTGCACCAAGGGTTTTTAGTTTGAATTTGGTGCACTTTCATCATTCTCAGCTTTCTCTGTGATCCTGCATACTGTTCTTTAATAAATCAGATATCTTTGAATTCCTGCTCATGAGTCTGATGGTGTTTTAGAATAGGCAACCATTACACCCATAGCCTCCAGGCACTGGGGCAGGACATCCATGGCATCAATCAGGTGGCCTGAGGTGGAGATATCAAGCTGGGTATCATCAACATACTGGTGATACCTCACCCCAAACCGTTGGGCCACCTCACCCAGCAGCCTCATGTAGATGTTAAATACTGCAGGAGTGGGGAGAAGACCAAACCCTACAGCACCCCACAAAGTGGAGGGCATGGGCTGGACCTCTCCCCTCCTATCTACACTGACTGAACCAGCCCTGGAGGAAGGAGGAAAACCACTACAACACACTGCCACCCATCCCCAACTCCCAAAGCCAGTCCAGAAGGATACCATGATTGGTGGTATCAAAAGCCACTGAGGTCAAGAAGAGCAAGGATGGAAGAGACATGTTGGATGTTGGACTATGTTGTATTCCCAACTATAAAATGGCTGGATGAGAATTATGGAACTAAGTCTGGATCCAGTTTGGGCTTTTATTGGATTTTCTGAGCTACAGACATTTCCTTTCTTCCCTTTAAAGTCCTCCCCATACCCCTACTTCCCCCCTCCCCTCAGCTTCTCATTAAAAAAACCCAGTAACTAAACCTTATAGAACTAACGTTATAACAACACAGTTCTATCCTTTTCAAAGGCATGGTTAAAGGCAGCATGTTTTCTTTGGCCTATCACAATTTTAATCACAAAGTCTCTGCAAGGTCAATGTTGAAGTCAACAAAGGCACTGGAGGTTGGATTTAAAGTATTTTTTTACTTGTGATGTTTTGGTCAAATATGCAGATTCAGTGAGCAGACAGGACATGAAAGCTATGAAGATGTTGCACTCTGAATATGGAAAAGATGTAACTAAGATGAACTGCAACCATGGCTCTACTCCCTCTCACCCTGATAGGATCAGGAAAAAGGCCAATGTTTTTACCTTGTGGGAGAAGACAGAGGTGTGCTACCAGCTGGAAGCCTTAATTAATTATTCTGATTGCAATTATTATTTCTATAAAGAAAAGTAATGGAGCTCAGAACTAGTACACAGCATTATAAGAGTTTTGCACTGGAAAGCATCTGGCCTATTAGCTCCGTGTAGCATCTTGTGACTAGTACAATGCCTTCAACGTTTCTGGTTGGATTAAACCCATTAATGAATTGTATATTTCATCAATCCACTAGTCAAAGTTCTTTGGACAGATTGGCAGATTACAAAACTGTCTAGAAGGATTATCTTATGCTTAAATCTCCTTCGCTCTTTATGAAGGATAACTTGCCATCTCCCGAAGTAGGTGGCTGGGTCTGTGGAAGATGGAACCCAATATATATGGAAGACAACAGGTCAGGAAAGGATGATTTCCATTTCATTTCCCAGATTTGATTTTAATTCAATGTTGCAGTATCTAGCTATGTTAGATTTGGGTGCTGAAGACTGATCACCCATACCCATTCATTCGTTTGTTTGTTTGTTCATTCATTCATTCATTCATTCATTCATTTTTATTTCTCTCTGGGTATGCATCAGTGTGTGTAAGTGTGTTTGTGTGGGTGTTTGTATATATTTTTGCATGACTGATTCTCTGTCTCTCTTTCTCTCTCTCTCACACACACACACACTGTTTACCCCATTCTTTTAGAGTAAACAAAGTATCTATATGACCTTTTCTTCTTTTCTTTTTAAGTAATGGCACAAGTTTCATTAAATGTTTTACCACGACTTCATTCTTCTGTTCTTCTTTCCCTCTACAATCTATACTTTAACCTTATGGGAGATACCTTGAATTGATTTCACTTTTCAAGGCATCATTCTGATTATGAAATATTTGATATCATGGGAGAGTTCTTTACAATGGTTGTCTTTTCTTCTCCCCACCCCTCCCATTAAATATATCTGCTCAGTAATTGTCTGATATCATCCAACAGTCAATGAGATTTTTCTTGCTCTTAGCATCAAACTAAAAAGAAAAATAGAACAGTCGGTAATATTGCTTTGTGTAATACCAATGGAAGAAATACATGTTTTGAGTTTGAGGCTGTTACAGAAGAAATATATTCTGCAGGAAAAAAAAATCTGAGGATAAGGCTAAGCATTTGAGTGGGACAATTTCTGCTTTCTAAGCTTGGTCACCGACCTATGAGCACTAATGGATGCACACCACCTTTCATTCCTGAAAACTGGCCATCTTCATCTATCCTGCTTTTCGCTTGAAAGACAACTCTTGCTGAATGTCCACCTGCAACTGAACCACAGTCTTCCTTCCCTTACATGACCAGCACTCTGTCCTTTGAGCCATCTGCTTGTTACAAAATCCGTATTACCTGAATCTGGTCAAGTGTCCATATATCATCTAAGTATGGCATCACCTTGGTGTGTCCTTTGATCAAATTTCACATTTTATTTCTTTCATTCCAGGAATGGGCTCACCCTCCCCTTCTTTCCTTGGCAGAGAAATGGCTGGCTTTCTGTAGATGAATTCCTTTTTCACCCTCCTATTTCAGGGAGAAGAGAAGAAATTAACAATAAACAGGTGCAGTTAATAATATCTTTTTTCTCTTTGATCTAAGGGATTCAAAGCCATATAATTAAGGGTATTAAGAATTAGATTTTAAGAAACACTATAAACTGTTAATATGCCATTCACTTCAACGAAGGAATAAGTCAACCCATATATATAAATACTGGAAAAATACACAATCAGAGCAGCACTATACAAGTAATCCTCGACTTATGACTATTCGTTTAGCGACTGTTCGAAGTTACGATGGCACTGAAAAAAAGTAACTTCTGACTGGTCCTCACACTTATGACCATCACAGCGTCCCTGTGGTCACGTGATCAAAATTTAGGCGCTTGGCAACTGGCATGTATTTACGACAGTTGCAGTGTCCCAGGGTCATGTGATCACTGTTTGTGACCTTCCCAGCCGGCTTCCGATGAGCAAAGTCAATGGAGGAAGCCAGATTCACTTAATGACCACATCACTTAATGATTGTGGCAAAAAAGGTCATAAATTGGGTGTGACTCACTTAATGACAGCCTTGCTTAGTTAAGTTCCAGTTCCAGTTATGGTTGTAAGTTGAAGACTACCTGTATTGTTGCAGCGCTGATTGCTCCTATTTAGAATTCCTGCTAGGCATGCTCTTCCTCATCACTATTTTCCATCCTTCCTGCCCTTCTAATTACTGATCTTGTAACATGCTCAGTCTTCAAGTATTTGTTCTTGGCTCCCACCTTGAAAACCACAAAGTTCTCAAAGTCTACCAGTAGCTCCTTGTTTGCAAGGATGATGCTACTTTGGCTACCTAAAAAGTCACATTTGACAAACAAATTTGGTATTAAAGTTCCAAACTGAATTATGCTCTGCCCTAAATGCATGATCACTTTGCTTATGTGTAGGAATTGAGAGGAGAGGAGAGGAGAGGAGAGGAGAGGAGAGGAGAGGAGAGGAGAGGGGACCAGATATTTTCTTTTACTGGTCTGGTCCATGTTGGAGGAGAAGCAACAGGTTGCATACCCACATCTAACATCTGTTGAGATGTTCAAAAAGGCCTACATCTAACACTTCAGCCATGTGTAATGCATACAGCTTGTATGCTTTACACATGGATGAATTCCCAAGATGATGGTAGAAACAAATGTTTTACTTTGCAGCATGCCAGCTTCCCATTCAATTTTTCTAATATTAAAATATTCTAAATGAATCATGCTCCTACAGTCAGTAAAACAGGGAAATGGGCAATCATGAAGAGTGGTACATGCTGACATATACAGTAGATGCCCATGGATATTTATCTATGTGCTGTGGTCTATATGACACTCCAATCCAGAGGGGTTCTAAGCATCTTACATTCCCTTCTTTCAGTAAAAGATTAAAATAACTAAGCAATATACCCACAACAACTAACAAGAACAAGTAAAATTACATAGCGAACCAATAGGGATCAATAAACATCCAGATAGAACCCAGAGTGGGGCTCCCAACTCATACCAGATTCTCCTTTAATGGCACTCTTTGCAAGCCAAGTTTCTATGGCTTTCCTAAAACTTGATAGGCTGGTCAAATGTAAAACAGTGCCAATCCTTAAATAAGCCATGGGTTTGATCCTGTAGGGCTCATATTATGCTCTTAGAGTTCAGGGGCAATCAGTTCAAAGTGGTAATGTGGAAGAAAGGAAGATTAGGGACACCAAAGCCTTTGGAATGCCAATGGCAATATCACCGTGTGAATAAATGCTAATGTACCTTAAAGATTAGATGAAAAGAGAATTAGGAAAGGCCTGTTCAGTGCTTGGAGATGGAAGATAAACAATCCATCGCTACATCATTAGCCAGCAATAATTCTGCAGTTTGCTAAACTGATGAATCCAAGGTTCAGCAGATAATAGCAGCCTGAAAAATGATTCATGTTTTTATTTTCCTCTCTAGACAAATGCTACTCTATACTATGTGTTTCAAAGGTGCAGTTGACATAAATAACTAGAAAATGACCTCACCAATTGCTCCAAACCTATAAATACAATTCAAAGAATTGCTGTAGCTTACTTTACAGCAATGGCTTTGTAACTGTTTTCAAGAGAAGATCAGAGTTTGTTTGCAAGCAAATCTATGTTTCTTTAGGGAGATGATCCACACTACTACACAAGCTTCCTTAAAAGACTTCCTTGCTTTGGTGGAAGTTGGGGAGCATTGGGTATAAAGACGTAAAAGGAAACTCCACATTTTTTTTATGGGAATGGATTTGCCAGAGCCACCAAAACAAATGCATTCACTGCAAATTCAACAGTATGGAGGAGAGCATCCATTCTTTTCCAGAGAAAAAAATCCACCCCAAACACCCAAAACAGAATGAATGGTTTTGAATGTTGCGTGCAGAAAGTGTATATTGGTGATGTTCGTGTTTAAAACATTTATATTAGATGTATCTCTTAAAAAAAAAAAAGACTGTACACTCAATGAGCTTCTTGATTAACTGCAGATTTGAACCACACTGTATGGGTTAGATTGACCAGGCATGGCATCTAACCAGTTTTGTACAGTCAGGAACCAATTGTCAAACCGATAACCTGAAGAAATGTAGGACTTCTGATGGCTCTCTGACGTTTATTATTTATTTATTTCAATTTGTTATAGCTGCCTACTCCAACAGACTCTGGGCAGCATATCAAAAATTGGAAGAGCCCCCTGTTGCTTTGGGAGCAGCAGAAAGTCTGATGTCCTTGCTCTTCCAGAATCACCATCTCTAGCCTCTATGGGACGGTCAAGATTTGGAGGGAGAAACCTGGTTAGATGCTCAGCTGGGATGTGCTGTTAGAGGCTGCAGGAAAAAGCAGGAGAGTCTGGAAGTGGCTTTCAATAGCCCTGGATGGACAACAGCAATGCACTGGACCAACCTGGTCCTACATCCTTCCCGCAGAATACATGGGTGATCTCTCCCTTCCCTGGAACTGACAGCTGTGAAAACAGAACTGGTTGTTCCCTAATTTAGTAACATCCCAGAACTGGGCACTACTGCTGTTCAGTCATGAAACCACCTGATCTGGAAGCTTCTGCATATGTGTGAAGGCCACCTGTTGCAGGCAGTCCTGTAGATGGCCTTTTCAATACTACTCCACAGCAGCTTAGAGAAAGGAGGCACCGTCCCTCACATGCTACATGTGAATGGGCCACCTGAATAGGCTTATCTGACTACCATGGAAAGCCTTCTCTTTTCATTGGCCCAATGCAACCTGCCCCATCAATATATTTATAACTAAATAAGGGCTATAGAACCCTTTCTTCCAGCTAGGACCCATACTTTCTTATTTCATTTGGCGGGGTGGCTTCTGAGATCTGGGAATATACCCAGTGACCTGGTCATCTCAGGGGATGGATCTGAAATCTCCACCCTTATTCTTCCACATGGAAAAGTGAAAGGTCAACAGCCCATCTTGGGGAGGGGCTCTTGAGGCTGCAAAAATGAGAGTAAAGCCTTCCTATAGTCCACAGGCTCACTCCTAAACTTATTTGACTCCCAACCCCACCAGGCATTCCTCCTCAAAAGAGAAACTGACTCCATAAATAACCACCTTCTCAAGCCAAGAGACAGGCATGAGAAATGACATTGTTTCAAAGTCTGTGCCAACAGACATTGATCAGGAAAAAGAATGTAGGCGAGCACTTTTACCAAGGGAAAGTTGTGAGATGAAGTGATGCTTCGTAACCTGCTCCCAGGCAAGATGGTAATATTTCTCCTTCACAATGATTTCATCTTTGGGAAAAGTTCATTTCTGAAAATGGCTGAGAAAACAATGGGGTCGCTGGTGGCAGGAAAGAGGCAGCGAGGATTTCTTTCCTTCTTTGCGAATCTATCACTTGGCAGCCGAGAAGTCTGTGGGAAGCCTTCTCCTGCTCTGTCTTCTATCAATCTCAGTTTGATTACAGTGTTATTGAGTTGCTTGTACCTTGAGAGATTAAAAACACAGCTAGGTGAGTGAGAAATGAGGGGATACAGTATGCTTGGAATATAAGTCAGGCATCAAAATCGCTTTTGAAGTGCAGAAGAATTGAGCCCTCACTTTGTCACCCCGGCAGATATTGCTGGAGGCAAGAAAGCTGAAGGAAAAGCAGTATTTTCACTGCACAAAGGCCACATCCTGTTACCTGAAGTGCTAGATGTTCTGAGGAGTCATGGATTCAGTGCGTTTCAAGCCAGACGTCTGCCTAAGGGCTATCAGATGTGTGGTTGAAGGGAAGAATCCACTTTTCTCCCCTCCTGGTCTCAGTTTCTGTAGACAAGGCACCTGCTGCTTTCTGCTGTTAACTAAATGACTAGCTCACGACAGTGACTGATTAATTGAGGAATCAAAATGGCCTTCTGTTCTTTTGTAGCACGAGAAAGGCTCCTGCATTCTTCTAGAAGTGTTGATGGGCTCCAGAGAAGAACCGCAGTTACAACGGTAGCTCAAAAGGAAAGAAAATGACAATGAAACGAAAGCTGCTGCTCCTTTCTTGCAAGTTTTCACGTTTGCAAAATATGCTTCCCCACAAAGAGAAAGATTTTTTAATTGATTGATTGATTGCATTTATATGGCCACCCATCTCACACAGAGTGGCTCTGTGTGGCCTATAACAATGAGATAAAAACAATGAATAGATAAGATTCATTAAATAAATAAAATTTCCTTTAGAGTACCCTCCTTTGCTTTCTCGTCCCATCAGTCTGGGTTGCTGTCATTTATTTTTGTCCTGAATTGCTCTCGTTTGCCCTCATGGAGCTACTACAATGTGATTTCTTCCCTTAGGATTCTCAACCCCACTTCCTTGTCAAAGAAAGAACCTGCAGCCAGAAAAAATTCTGGAGTGGAAAAAGAAAAGGTAAATATTGGCACCGTCTAGATAGTTTGAGAGGGGGATTTTCTTTTCCTCTAATTTGCAAATTGCTACCCCCAAATCTGAGTCGGGGAATATTCCACACAATTCCAGGAAGCCAGGGAATTTGCACTGCCACAGCCACAGCATAATCTACCACATGTTTAATAAATCTTCTCCATGTTCAGCCTTGAACTTGAAACCTTCATGCTCTCTAGAGCCCAACTAAATGAGATGATACCATGCAAGCAAACAGCACTTACTGTTTAGAAGGCAGCAGGTCAAGGTGCTGACTTGAGTCAGGGTTGGAGTGGAACAAAGGATGAAAGGCCTTTACTTTTCCTACTGGGGAGGGGAGATGTATGCTAAAAGTATTCATATGATCGCTAAATTGCAAGGGCATCATATCACATCCACGTGCTTGTCATCCTTTTAGATTATTAAGGATCCTGCCATAATAGAGCATTGCTATCAGAGAAGTGACAACGGAGGGAAGGGTTGAAAAAATGTACTTCTGATAGGAACCAATAGTTGCGATTTTTCAG